>NC_140589.1:1151530469-1151747932 GCF_964204655.1 Triturus cristatus
GTGAACTGTGCAGGCAAGCTAGGGGACACACGTCCCGATGTGTACCCCCCCCCCCGGACTTTGCTGCTGGGCTGGCCCATGGCCCTTGTACATAGTGGACATTTTCTCAGAGATATTTTCCTGCTGAATAAAGCATTTTCTTTTGGTTTTGCACACTGATGCTTTCATGGACTTGCTGTTGGTGCTGGTGCTCCCTGAGTTGGGGTGGTGATGATGTGTTAGGGGTCTGTGAAATGTTGGAGTGTGCTGCTCATGGGGTGTACCCTGCCATCTGCGTGCCATCACAAAGGTCTCTGCCAATGGTATTTGGTCATGTTTGCTCTCACTGTATGGTGACATTGTCCCAAGGTGTGTTCCATCCTCTGTGGAGCAGGCCATTTTCCCTGCAGGGTGTCTCCCAAATGCTGTGCTGTGCTGTGTCTACATTTCCTGGATGTGTGAGGGTTGCCGTTCAATATAGCCATGCTGGCTCAGCGATGGCTCCGCCTGCATCTGGGGTATCACCCTTGTTGGTCACTGAACTTGTTGATGGGGTATCTTGTACTATGTCTGGGCACTGCTGGGAGGACTCTGCACCCACCCCTCCTGTGTCTGGGCACTGCTGGGAGGACTCTGCACCCACCCCTCCTGTGTCTGGGCACTGCTGGGAGGACTCTGCACCCACCCCTCCTGTGTCTGGGCACTGCTGGGAGGACTCTGCACCCACCCCTCCTGTGTCTGGGCACTGCTGGGAGGACTCTGCACCCACCCCTCCTGTGTCTGGGCACTGCTGGGAGGACGCTGCACCCACCCCTCCTGTGTCTGGGCACTGCTGGGGGTGTTTGGCACACACCATTCTTATTGCATGTTCGGTGCGTACATACACGGGTGGGGGTTCGGGGCGTACATACACGGGTGGGGGTTCGGGGCGTACATACACGGGTGGTGGTTTGGTGCGTACATACACGGGTGGGGGTTCGGGGCGTACATACCAGGGTGGGGTGGGGGTTCGGTGCGTACATACACGGCTGGGGGTTCGGTGCGTACATACACGGGTGGGGGTTTGGGGCGTACATACACGGGTGGGGTGGGGGTTGAATGCGTACATACACGGGTGGTGGTTTGGTGCGTACATACACGGGTGGGGGTTCGGGGCGTACATACCAGGGTGGGGTGGGGGTTCGGTGCGTACATACACGGCTGGGGGTTCGGTGCGTACATACACGGCTGGGGGTTCGGGGCGTACATACACGGGTGGGGTGGGGGTTGAATGCGTACATACACGGGTGGTGGTTTGGTGCGTACATACACGGGTGGGGGTTCGGGGCGTACATACACGGGTGGGGTGGGGGTTGAATGCATACATACACGGGTGGTGGTTTGGTGCGTACATACACGGGTGGGGGTTCGGGGCGTACATACACGGGTGGGGGTTCGGGGCGTACATACACGGGTGGTGGTTTGGTGCGTACATACACGGGTGGGGGTTCGGGGCGTACATACCAGGGTGGGGTGGGGGTTCGGTGCGTACATACACGGCTGGGGGTTCGGTGCGTACATACACGGGTGGGGGTTCGGGGCGTACATACACGGGTGGGGTGGGGGTTGAATGCGTACATACACGGGTGGTGGTTTGGTGCGTACATACACGGGTGGGGGTTCGGGCGTACATACCAGGGTGGGGTGGGGGTTCGGTGCGTACATACACGGCTGGGGGTTCGGTGCGTACATACACGGCTGGGGGTTCGGGGCGTACATACACGGGTGGGGTGGGGGTTGAATGCGTACATACACGGGTGGTGGTTTGGTGCGTACATACACGGGTGGGGGTTCGGGGCGTACATACACGGGTGGGGTGGGGGTTGAATGCATACATACACGGGTGGTGGTTTGGTGCGTACATACACGGGTGGGGGTTCGGGGCGTACATACACGGGTGGGGGTTCGGGGCGTACATACACGGGTGGTGGTTTGGTGCGTACATACACGGGTGGGGGTTCGGGGCGTACATACACGGGTGGGGGTTCGGGGCGTACATACACGGGTGGGGGTTCGGGGCGTACATACACGGGTGGGGTGGGGGTTGAATGCATACATACACGGGTGGTGGTTTGGTGCGTACATACACGGGTGGGGGTTCGGGGCGTACATACACGGGTGGGGGTTCGGGGCGTACATACACGGGTGGTGGTTTGGTGCGTACATACACGGGTGGGGGTTCGGGGCGTACATACACGGGTGGGGGTTCGGGGCGTACATACACGGGTGGGGGTTCGGGGCGTACATACACGGGTGGGGGTTCGGGGCGTACATACCAGGGTGGGGTGGGGGTTCGGTGCGTACATACACGGCTGGGGGTTCGGTGCGTACATACACGGGTGGGGGTTCGGGGCGTACATACACGGTGGGGGTGGGGGTTGAATGCGTACATACACGGGTGGTGGTTTGGTGCGTACATACACGGGTGGGGGTTCGGGGCGTACATACCAGGGTGGGGTGGGGGTTCGGTGCGTACATACACGGCTGGGGGTTCGGTGCGTACATACACGGCTGGGGGTTCGGGGCGTACATACACGGGTGGGGTGGGGGTTGAATGCGTACATACACGGGTGGTGGTTTGGTGCGTACATACACGGGTGGGGGTTCGGGGCGTACATACACGGGTGGGGGTTCGGGGCGTACATACACGGGTGGTGGTTTGGTGCGTACATACACGGGTGGTGGTTCGGGGCGTACATACACGGGTGGGGGTTCGGGGCGTACATACACGGGTGGGGGTTCGGGGCGTACATACACGGGTGGGGGTTCGGGGTGTACATACACGGGTGGGGGTTCGGGGCGTACATACACGGGTGGTGCTTGGGTGCGTACATACACGGGTGGTGCTTGGGTGCGTACATACACGGGTGGGGGTACGGGCCGTACATACCCCTACCCACGCTCTGCGTGCCTGGGTACGGGCCGTACCCAGGCCTTTGGTGGGTGGGTACGGTGCGTCCCCCCATTGTTGCGGTGCCGTGGGGTCCGCACCGTACACAGGCCTTGGGGGCGTGGCTACGGGTCGTACCACGCGTACCCCTACATGACCCCAGCAATGCTGGTACGAGCCGTACCAAGGCATTTCTGACGTGGGTACGGGCCGTACCGCCATTGTTGGAGTGACGTAGGGGGACGCGTGGTACGTTCCGTACCCACGCTCTTGCGGCCTGGGTAGGGTACGTACCGGTTCGCGTGACCATCCACTTCCGTTGTGGCGGACGCTTGCGTTGCTGGCCTCGCCCACACCCCCTGGAAGTGACCAGGCCCTGATGGTCAGGTATGTCCAGGCCATGTGTGATTTGGTACCATGTGTTGGTGTTGTGTGTCCTGCCCCTGCCCCCCCCCTTTGCCCCTGGTTGTTCTGCGGCGTCTGCGTCGGTTCCTGTACGCCAGGTGGACTGCTAGGAGGGCAGGGATGGCACGTAGGTTCGGGTCCATGTCTGTTCGTCGCGTCCAGCTGCTCCTTGCGTGTGTCGTCCTGATTTCCCGGCAGTTTTTGGCAGCCGGTAAATATTTTCCGTGCGGGATGACGTCGGTTCGAATCGTACTTCCTGGTTCGTGAAACGTAGGCTGGATGCGTATCGACGTCACGTCGGCGCCTTTCAGGATCGGAATTGTGTTTTGTTTCTGTTCGGTCGGTGTTTTGTTCGATTCGTACGGAAATGGTGTTTCCGTATGAATCGTACTTGCATTTTCGGATGGATTTCGCACCGGGTACGAGTCGGACGGAGAAAAGGCTCCGTCCGACGGTTCGTACCCGGTTTTTACCGGATCGGAATTGGCACCTTAGTGTATTAAATTATTATTGAAGTGTGTTGTGAGTTTATAGGGCAATAAGGTGGGAAGTAATTTAATTGTAATTAAGTAATTATTTATTTTATTGTTGAGTATTGATAATTAATTTATTGTTAATTAATTATTAATTGCTAATAACGTTTTAATTAATATTTTTATGTTTTGGAAATTAATTTACTGTTCATTAATTAATAATTGGTAATTAATTGTGATTCATTATTATTTATTGGGATTTATCAAAAATGTATTGTCAACTAATTATTAATTGCTAAATATTATTCATAATTATTGTTTTTTGATATTGAAAATTATTTATTTTTTTATTTAATAATTATTTGGTAATTAATTGTTAATAATTATTATTTAATTGTATTTATCATCACTTTAATTGTTAAATAATTATTAATTGTTAATTATTTTTAAGTAATTATTTATTGGTATTGTTGATTAATTTATTGTCATTTAATAATTAAATTATTCTTTATTTTAAAAAAGTATTTTAATTATTGGTAAGTTATTTTTACCCCTACGCTATCCAACACTTTCCCTACTGTCGCACTTTCTGGAGTTGGAATAGTAATTTTTACCCCTACGCTATACAACACTTTCTCTACTGTTGCACTCTCTGGAGTTGGAATAGTAATTTTAACCCCTACGCTATCCAACACTTTCCCTACTGTTGCACTTTCTGGAGTTGGAATAGTAATTTTAACCCCTACGCTATCCAACACTTTCCCTACTGTTGCACTCTCTGGAGTTAGAATAGTATTTTTTACCCCTTCGCTATCCAACACTTTCCCTATTTTTGCACTCTCTGGAGTGGGAATAGTAATTTTTACCCCTACGCTATCCAATATTTACTGTTTTAGTTTATGTAGTGTATAATTTATTACATTTTTTAAAATTTGTTATATATATTTTTTATATTTTTATTTATATTTTTGTTGTATGTGTATGTATGTATTTATAATTTATAAAACATTTGTTCACAATTTATAAGTTATTACAATAATTAATTGTAAATATTATTAAGTAAGTATATATATAATATTTTATACCAAACAGGAAAGCACCCAACTTGAAGAGCCACGTACGTTGTGTCATATTTTATTCCGTAAGGCAGCCCATCAAAACAGCCTCCAAGTGCCCAGAGTACATACCACCAACAGTTCCTTACGCCTTTCGGGCGTCCTCGCGCCCTTGCTCACAGGTGCTGGCAATGACGACAGGCAGCATACCACTACTAATATACCCAGCATCCTTAATTCCAACTAGTGGGCGTATCAATGCACAACGCATGTTGGTATATTGAGTTCATTATATTTACAATTCAGGTTTAAAGGTAAGTGTTGCCGCCATAGTCCCCATCAAAATGTTACCCCAGTGGGTTACTGCAACAAATGAAGGTTGCTGGAGAACTGGAAATGTCCTGAACAGAAGACACATCGTTCCGTGTTGTGCAGACAAATACACGCGGCCGGACCCGCACATCCGCGGGAGGGCTCTCCGCGACCCGGGTAGGCCGCAATTTAATACCAAACAGGAAAGCACTTATATATGTCTATGTTTTTTTTTTTTTACATTATGGGGCCGATTCCGATCCCGGCCGCAAAACGAACCGACCGACATGGACCCAGACCGAATACCGACCGACATGGACCAGCGGCGCACGACCCGTGCAGTCGATGCAACGCGAGTGAATTTCAACCGACTCGTACAAGCCGTAGCCGTAGGGAAAATAGTGAACCGGCCGGAAAACCGACGCGATTTTCACCGACCGACATGAACCCGACAGACCCGTACCCGCAATGTCCGATCCGCGCAGTATGATGCGATGCGTGTAAAACCAGACCGACTTGCACAGAGACCAAGCCGCACGACTGACACGCACAGACAACCGGGCGCACAAGCAATAGAGACCGCCGCGACCGACGTGTGCCAAACACAGAAGATAGGCAGCGTGAACGAGGCGGAGAAGCCCGCACGAGACAACAGCAGCGTCCGTTTCCGTCACATGAATGTCTCCTTCATGCCTACAAAACACAAAGGAAAAAAGACTAAGGTGTCGATCACGATCCTGTAAAAACCGGGTACGAACCGTCGGACGGAGCATATTCACCGTCCGACGCGTACCCGGTCGTCAAAATTTACAAACAATGAATTACGATTCGCACGGGTACACCATTACCGTACGAATCGTAAAAAAGCCCGACCGAACAAAAAAAACCTACCAATGCGATCCGGGAAAGCGCCGACCTGACGTCGGGACGCACGCAGCCAGCCATTCACGACCCAGGAATTACGATTCGCACCGACGTCACCCCGCACGGTGAATATTTTGCGGCTGCCAAAAACTGCCGGGAAATCAGGACGACGCGAACAAGGACCACCAGTACGCGACGGACAGACGACTACGCGAACAACGAGGACCAGTACGCGACAGGACGACGCGAACAAGGAGGACCAGTACGCGACGGACAGACAGGACGACGCGAACAAGGAGGACCAGTACGCGAAAGGACGACGCGATCAAGGAGTACCAGTACGCGACGGACAGACATGGACCCGAACCTACGAGTCATCCCTGCCCTCATAGCAGTCCACCTCCTCTACAGGTTACGCCGCAGACGCCGCAGAAGGTCAGAACAACTAAGGGAGGGGGGGAAAGGGGGGAAAGGGGGGGGCAGGACCAGGGGCAGGCCACAAAACAACCACATAAGTCACACACCACACATGGCCTGGACATACCTGACTCCCATGCCCTGGTCACCACGAGGGGGTGGGGGCGTGTCCTGATAAGCCAGCGACCGCCACCACGGAAGTCCGTCACCACGCGAACCGGCAACACAACCAGACAGGTACGTCCCGTACCCACGCCTGAAGAGCGTGGGTATGAGTCGTACCACGCCCACACACACGTCACCCCAACAATGGCGGGACGGATCGTACCCACGTGGCAAAGGCCTGGGTACGGCCCGCACAAGCATCACATAGCGTGGGGACGGATATGTACGGACCCCACCCCCACCCCGTATGCATGGAGCGTACACCCACCCCAACAGTGTAAGTACGACCCGTACACCCACCCGCGTATGCAAGGAGCGTACCCCCCACCCCAACAGTGCAAGTACGACCCGTACCCCCACCCGCGTAAGCACGGAGCGTACCCCCACCCCAACAGTGTAAGTACGACCCGTACCCCCACCCGCGTATGCAAGGAGCGTACCCCCCACCCCAACAGTGTAAGTACGACCCGTACACCCACCCGCGTATGCAAGGAGCGTACCCCCCACCCCAACAGTGTAAGTACGACCCGTACACCCACCCGCGTATGCAAGGAGCGTACCCCCCACCCCAACAGTGTAAGTACGACCCGTACACCCACCCGCGTATGCAAGGAGCGTACCCCCCACCCCAACAGTGTAAGTACGACCCGTACACCCACCCGCGTATGCAAGGAGCGTACCCCCCACCCCAACAGTGTAAGTACGACCCGTACCCCCACCCGCGTAAGCAAGGAGCGTACCCCCACCCCAACAGTGTAAGTACGACCCGTACCCCCACCCGCGTATGCAAGGAGCGTACCCCCCACCCCAACAGTGTAAGTACGACCCGTACCCCCACCCGCGTATGCAAGGAGCGTACCCCCCACCCCAACAGTGTAAGTACGACCCGTACCCCCACCCGCGTAAGCAAGGAGCGTACCCCCACCCCAACAGTGTAAGTACGACCCGTACCCCCACCCGCGTAAGCAAGGAGCGTACCCCCACCCCAACAGTGTAAGTACGACCCGTACACCCACCCGCGTACTCACGGACCGTACCCCCACCACACCAGTGTAACTAGACTCGTACCCTCACCCCGAATGCATGGAGCGCACCCCCACCGTGTATGTTCCAAGCGTACATATCCAGAAATAGGAGGTGTGTGTGCAGAGTCCTCCCAGCAGTGCCCTGAGACAGGAGGGGTGGGTGTGGAGTCCTCCCAGCAGTGCCCTGAGACAGGAGGGGTGGGTGCAGAGTCCTCCCAGCAGTGCCCAGACACAGGAGGGGTGTGTGCAGAGTCCTCCCAGCAGTGCCCAGAGACAGGAGGGGTGGGTGCAGAGTCCTCCCAGCAGTGCCCAGAGACAGGAGGGGTGGGTGCGGAGTCCTCCCAGCAGTGCCCAGACACAGGAGGGGTGTAACACATGTGTGTGATGCCGGAATCACCCACATGCATACTGCCTACAAGGGAACATGTCCCCATGAACTCATGTCAACAGACTCCACACACAAGTACAGTGATCACCCAGGATGCCACGATTGTTGCAGGTGGAGACATGGCCATGCATGCATGGCCAAAGTAGAAGGGCTCCGTCACACACACAGCTCATGTAGACACTGCTCTGCGCTAAACATTGCGAACACCCTGCAGGGAAGAAATCAGGGTACACAGAGGAAGGAATACACCCTGGGACAATTGCAACATGCAGTAACTGCTTACATGAACAAAGAAAGTTAGCCAACACCTTGTGATGGCACACAGATCCCAGGGTCCCCCCAATGAGCAGCACACCACTACATATCCCACACCCCCAAACCCTTAAACACCACCCAAAACCATGTAGCAGCCCCACCAACACCAATACCAGCATAGCAGTAGTGTGATAATGAAAACAAAATTAAGCTTTATTCAGCATGAGCACAATGTCCGTGGATCGCAGGCAGTTCCATATTCACATAGCCCATAGGGCAGTCAATGATTCGCAGCCGGATGGGGGACACAGTGGGATGCGTGTCCCCTACCTTGCCTGCACAGTCAAAGGGCATCGTCTTCCATACTGGTGAGGGCATCAGGGGGGGGGAAGCAACAGGCACCGCAGGGACATCAGGGCAAAGGGGAGGCGTTGTGGGTGCAGGGATGGAGGACTCCACCACAGGGAGTGGGGCAGGGCCAAAGGCGGAGGCCAGGATGGCACTACACACCTTTGCAAGGTCCTCCAGGGATTCCCCTGCACCCGAAGGATCCACAGGCCCCAAGGAGGGGGGGGGGGTCAGAGGGATGGGTCGCAGCGCCACCGGGGGAGGGTGGAGACAGGGGGGGAGACTCAACCACCCTGATCGAGGACTTCCGTGACCGCTTGCGTGGTGGTGTAACTGTGGGGCTCAGGGACAGAGCGGCCATGAATGAGTCCTTGGGGGAGATGTTGCCAGGAGAGGTGAGGGGAGGGGATTTGGAGGGAGTGGACTGGGTGGAATGCGGACTCCCACTATGGCTGCGTGTCACACGTTTGCCCCCCGACCCAGTGGGTGTGCCTACCTCACCCTGTGTGTGCGTGTCAGGAGGAGTGCGGTGGACCTTCCCTGCTAGTGTGGTGCCTGTGTCTGTTGTGGTGGGTGCATGCCGACGTCTGGGTGTACGTGGGACAGGCATGGGAGTGGGAAGTGTGGATGGGGCAGGGGTAGGTGGGGGGAGGTCGCGCTGCAGGAGACCCACTGCTGAAGTCAGTGTGGAGTCTATGGACCTCAGCAAGTTGCGTTGGTCAGCCTGCGATGAATGAATGCCCTCCAAGAAAGCCTCGATGTTGGTGAGGGTTTTCCCGTGGGCATGGAGGACATTAAGGATCGCAGCCTGACCAACCTGCAGCTGCCGCTGGATGTCCACAGACTCAGCATTGGCGGCAGCAGTGGAGACAGGGGCAGGGGGTGCGGTGCCTGGCAGGAAGGAGACATGTGGGGACCGGGCACGCTTGGAAGGGACACGAGCACGTGGGAGGCGGCTGATGGGAACTGAGGGGGCGGTGCCAGGTGTTGTTCCGCTGTCAGATGGTGGTGCAGCCTCCGCCCACTCGCAGTGATCACCCTCGGACCCGTCAGCTTCATAGTCTGTTGTGCCAGTCGACAGGTCCCCGGGGTCACTCTCCACCGCCTCTGTCCCACTCGAAATGCCAGCACTGATGTCACCGCTGGCACTGGTGCTCGGTCCCTCCGCGCCGTCTGTGTCCATGTCTCCCTCCGTGTCCCCCGACGATGCTGTGGACAGGGTGAAGAGACAGGAAGTTATCATACACCTGTATACATAAGTCACATGAGTCAAATCTAAGTAGGTAACAGTGCATAGCCTGAAACAAAGGAAGAGTTATATCTACATCACAAGGTACATATGTAGGGCATGCAAGACACAGTTTTTTGACCCACCATGCCATTGAAAATCCATGGAGAGCATCACACAATAGCAAATGAGATGACATGGAACTTCTGACTGAGGAGCATGGCCCTGGGGACAATCCAGCACTGCATCTGCACCACACAGCGTGGCAGGAAATTGGGATGAGCAAGGACAAAATCCAGGAACTAGAGGCACATGCAGCATAGGTAATACTGAGAACATGGCCACCCTGACTGGCACACTGCACCTTGAGTGTATGTCCGGGAAAACAGCACACACTGGGCAGTCCTAGCAAGGAGTTATCAGGTCTTGACTTGTCGGACATGCCCGCACCACCCACCCCCTACATGAGACAAATCCATGTAGACACAGGAAGCACGTACATCTCTTAGTCTGGGTGAAATACACATGGGATGCTAAACTGCTATATTGCACACAAACTACCCAAGGTGCGGCAGTGCAAAATATCATGTACAAATGGGCAGCATCAGATGATTGCAACAAGACACAAAGGCAATGGCCACCGTGAGTATCTCATTGGAAAATCAGGTCAGGCTGGACAGTGGACACTTGTAATACATCTCACGTCAATAAACAAGGTGCCAGGGGACAATGGCACAGAGCACAACCTATGCTGTAGACACAGAGATTGTCGACATAATCGGATTACACACATGATACCTAGGAAAAGATGCCCCTGGGGACAGTAGTGGGCACACAACTCCATGCTCCTGAATGGGAATGACAGCGACACACGCTAACATCCCTGCACTAGGCCCAACGCACAATCATGCACATCATGCCACAGGCCACCACATGGGACATGCCTGCTGGAAGGCCTGCCACTCGAGAGATTAACTCCCATGTCTGGACACAGCATTAGTGCCAACTGACATGGGACCCACAGGACCAGAACTGGACAGGGCACAGGCAAGGTCACACAACCAGTTATACACCACCCTCACACATGATGCTGCAGGCATTGTACACTAGGAGAAGGTGCCAGGCAACATAACCTTGTGATGGAGTGACTACACACAGACCAGGGAACACATTGCAAGGAGGGGAAGGGAGGCAGGAGAACCCTGCAATACTGAGGGGAACATGATCTGCACAGCACCATCAACCCTGGAAGTGTATCCATGGAACAGTGCACATACAAATGCTGGTGAAACACAACAAACACACACATGTACCTACCCCTTTCCGGCTGCTGCATCTCCTGTAGACGCCTGTCCAAGTCAGGAAAGACCACCGCCAGCACACGTTTCTGGATGTGGGAGAGGCGGCGGCGCCCGCGGTTCTTGTGGCTCTCAGGTGAGTCCCCCAGCAGGAGCCGTGCGATCCTCCGCGTCCAGCACCGGATATCCTGCCAGCGTTTCCTCACCTGGGGCAGGCGCCGCTTCCGGCCATCCGCACTCCTCACGGCGCTGACGGCATCCAGCCATATCTTCTCCTTGGCAGAGGCGTCTACCTGTGAGGATGGACAAGTGACACTACATCACTACACCTGGCACATGTCACAGGGACACAGATTAGAACACATTCACTGTTTACAACAAGGCCTAGTATGCATCCAACGCATTGCACCTCTGTCATAGGGACATGATCCTGTGGGGGAAGGCCAAAAGCAGTACGTGCCATTGAAAGGACACAGGTGGAATGAGGGCAACTACACAATCAATGATACAGGCTCACACTGTGCATCACACCCACCCCTCCTGCCTCAGGGCACTGCTGGGAGTGATAGGCCCCCACCCCTCCTGCCTCAGGGCACTGCTGGGAGTGATAGGCCCCCACACCTCCTGTCTCAGGGCACTGCTGGGAGTGATAGGCCCCCACCCCTCCTGTCTCAGGGCACTGCTGGGAGTGTTAGGCCCCCACCCCTGCTGCCTCAGGGCACTGCTGGGAGTGATAGGCCCCCACACCTCCTGTCTCAGGGCACTGCTGGGAGTGATAGGCCCCCACCCCTCCTGTCTCAGGGCACTGCTGGGAGTGTTAGGCCCCCACCCCTGCTGCCTCAGGGCACTGCTGGGAGTGATAGGCCCCCACACCTCCTGTCTCAGGGCACTGCTGGGAGTGATAGGCCCCCACCCCTCCTGTCTCAGGGCACTGCTGGGAGTGTTAGGCCCCCACCCCTGCTGCCTCAGGGCACTGCTGGGAGTGATAGGCCCCCACCCCTCCTGTCTCAGGGCACTGCTGGGAGTGATAGGCCCCCACCCCTCCTGTCTCAGGGCACTGCTGGGAGTGTTAGGCCCCCACCCCTCCTGTCTCAGGGCACTGCTGGGAGACATCAGGCATTCCCACCCCTGGGACCCCCCTACAGTACATAGCATGTGGGTCACACCTGGACACAATGGCAGAAGTCACAGTCACGAACAAGGGGCACAGTCTGTGCCAGTGGACACTGCACTCACCTGATAACCTGGTCGCCCATACAGCATGGGGTACTGTGGGAGGATCACATCCACCAAAGCCATGTTCTCCTCCAGGGTGAATGGCTGTGACCTCTCCACAGCCCTTGACATGGTTCCAGGGAATCAGTAGCAGCAGCTGGGTCGTGGAATACAGAGATGTGCAGGCAAGTGCTCCCTCATGGGACCTGGCTGCCTTATATCTGCCTTGCTGGCCCATCTCATGCACAGGGGTACAGAGTGATTGGTCACTCACATTTGCATCCTATGGTTCCTCCAATCCCTTCAAACCTAGCAGTCTGTGGGTTCTCTATCGGTTTCATTCTCCTGCATGATGTCAGCCCCACAAACACATTGCAACAAAGTAGAAGAATTCCAACTGACTTCTGCTGTGCACCTTCCAGAACACTATCGAAATTTGAACTTGGTCTCCATGACAACCAGCATGCATGTAGGCCTTAATACTTGTCCCCTATGTAATTTGGAGCATCACACACAGGTACGGTGCGTTTCGGGGCCCTAGGGCACCCCAAATGCATTGCAACGGCCCGTACATGCATGCCGACGTTCACTATCAGTATGGGTCTGCACGCGTATGCGTACTCGTAGTGGTACGGACCGTACACACGCATCTACGCTCAGTATCAGTATGGGTCTGCACGCGTACGCGTACTCGTAGTGATATTGAGCGTACATGCTAGTGTACGGTCCGTACCACTACGAGTACGCGTACGCGTGCAGACCCATACTGATAGTGAGCGTAGATGCGTGTGTACGGTCCGTACCACTACGAGTACGCGTACGCGTGCAGACCCATACTGATAGTGAGCGTAGATGCGTGTGTACGGTCCGTACCACTACGAGTACGCATACGCGTGCAGACCCATAGTGACAGGGCCGTACACACGCATCTACGCTCACTATCACTATGGGTCTGCACGCGTATGCGTACTCGTAGTGGTACGGACCGTACACTAGCATGTACGCTCAATATCACCACGAGTACGCGTACGCGTGCAGACCCATACTCATATTGAGCGTAGATGCGTGTGTACGGTCCGTACCACTACGAGTACGCATACGCGTGCAGACCCATAGTGACAGGGCCGTACACACGCATCTACGCTCACTATCAGTATGGGTCTGCACGCGTATGCGTACTCGTAGTGGTACGGACCGTACAAATGCCTGTACGCTCGCCATCACGATGGGTACACATACGGCAGCACTCCCACAGTGATTTGGGAACATACACAGGCCCTCTTTGACAGCTGTACGGCGGTTTTGACACATCACAGTGGGGATAGGCGACACACAGGTAGGAATAGGGCGGACATACTTGTCCATGGATGGACATACTTGTCCAGGAATGGACATCAAGGCGTCGTCGGTGCATTACTACATGTGTGGGGCACAGGTGTGACAGGCTGTGATGTGGAACATGACTCCTGAGTGGAGAAGGCACCAGATGTATGATGAGATGTGTATAGGTGTAATGTGTGACGGTGCAATGTGTGCCAGCCATTCCCTTGACTCCTTTGACATGTGTGCATGTCGTAATGCGCACTTGGGGTGAGCGTCACTGGCATGGCACGGACACAAACACACGGAAGTGTCCCATGAGGCCCGGTACAGGGGTTCTGACACATGACTTGTCACTACCCACAGTGCACAATGTGACTATGTCATATATGTGTGCGGGATTTCCATCTGGTTGATGTTGTTGCACCCTCAGAAGCTGCAGCCGTTGCAGCAACCAACATGTGTCTGTGTGTAGATTGTCACTGCACGCTGTTCCGCACACCATGCCACATGTGTTATCGGATGTGAGGTGCACATGTATGCATGGGACACGGAGTAGCGTGACAAGGACATGTCAGCATCCTCACAAGGAATGTGTGGTGAGTCATGACATGTGCACCTTCATGGCAAGGTGTGTGGGCAGGCCTAGTGTAATGTCCTGTGACCTGTGGCTCCAGTGTTCCGCTACCAGTCTCTGCAATCGGCATCCTACTTCTGCTGATGTGTGGGTGTATGTCAATCCTGTGTTGCGTCTGGCTGTTCCCTTGCACTGGGACACAGCTATTCCCATGGCGTGGCATGGGGAGGTTCTCACTCTCCGTGTGTAGCTGGGTCTTGGGAGGAGTGCCACCTTGCATCCATACGTGTGCACTGCTGGCCATGTAGCACATACCTGACTCCCTATGTAGCATGTGTGTATTGCAAGATTAACATGTGCTCAGTAGACATGAGTTGTTGTCGTGGTCCACTCACTCTTCCTTGTCACTTCCAAATTACTGCAGAGCCCCGCCTCTTGCCCGAAGATTTCCAGACTTGGCTGCCATGCAGGAGAATGACAGCATCCGGCTCTACCGCTTCCCCCAACCGTTGATTCTGGAGTTGACGGCGAGACTGGCACCACACCTGCAACCGCTGCACAGGTATCCTACGGCACTGACACCCCAGCTGAAGGTAATGGCTGCCCTACATTTTCTTGCCACGGGTACCTTTCAAAATACCATAGCTCATGTTGGTGGCATGTCCCAGAGCATGTTCAGCGGTGTGCTGCATGATTTCTTGGAGGCCATGTTGATTCACCTGGATGACTTCATCAAGTTCCCAACCCCTGAACAGATGACTGAGGTCAAGCGTGGATTCTATGCCCTGGGAGGGATGCCCCATGTCATTGGGTCCATAGATGGGACACATGTAGGTTTGGTACCACCACACGCACGGGAGGTGGCATACCGCAATCGGAAGCACTACCACTCCATCAATGCCCTTGTGGCGTGTCTGTCCAACATGGTGATTTCACATGTCTGTGCTCGTTTTCCAGGATCAGCACACGATGCCTACATCATGAGGCGTAGCGGGATGCCTGATATGATGATGCGGCTGCGCAACGAACGTGCATGTGTTGTTGGTGGGTACAGTCTGTGTGTCCTGTATTCTGTATAGCCTACCAGCACGACCGCTTCACCACTTCTAACGCTGACCATGTCCTTCCCATGTAGGGGACGCTGGCTA
This sequence comes from Triturus cristatus, assembly GCF_964204655.1. NCBI lineage: Eukaryota > Metazoa > Chordata > Amphibia > Caudata > Salamandridae > Triturus > Triturus cristatus. The sequence goes on from NC_140589.1 coordinate 1,151,545,871, forward strand.
TCCCAACATGCCTTGGCTGCTGACACCTCTCCGCAACCCCATCACGCCGGCCCAGCTCCGCTACAACACCGCCCATGGCCGGACAAGGCGAGTGATAGAGAGGACGTTTGGCATGCTGAAGAGCCGATTCCGGTGCCTCCACAAGACCGGCGGTGCACTCCCTTATGCCCCGGCAAAGGTCTGCAAGATCTTCATGGTCTGCTGCATGCTGCACAACATGGCAGTTGAGAGAGCTGTGCCACTCATCCTGAATCAACATGACGAGGACCATCCACCCGTGGAGGACGAAGGGCTTGGCAATGGGGCTAGTGATGTGGAGGATGTGGAGCCGCAAGAGGACATCCGGACTCGGCTCATACGCGACTTCTTTGCTTAGTGGTGAGTACCAGTGTCTGAGTGTGCACGCATTGGTCCCCGTGTGGCATGCGTTGTGATGTGTGTCTCCACCTGGATGTATGGCACGTGAGTCAGAGGTGTGTGTGGGTGTGTCACTGGAGTGATGGTGCCAGTGATGGTAGTATTTCCCCAGTCATAATTGTGACCTGGCATGTTGTCATCCATACATGTGTCGAGTAAATGCACATGCAAGTGGCTGTGCTTTTTGTGGCTGACTTCTTGTGTGTCTCTCTTCCCCAGGTACCTGCACATGCCGTCTGCTGCTTGCATTGTTGTGGCACTGCTATTCATCATGGACATGACATCGTGTGCTGACTCGGCGTTACAGGCACGGACACGTTTGGAAGTCTCCATGGGGTAAGGGATGCATCTGGGGTGTATTGGGTGTGGCAGTTGTTCACGATGTATGCACACTGCCCCTGTCGATGTGTTGTTCCTCTGCAGCCATGTCGCATCCCCATGGGACACAACATGCAGCTGTGTACACCTGAATAGATGGTCTGCCTGGTTGACAGGCATCAGTGATGGGATAGGGGATTGTGATGATGGCATCAATGTGTGTGACACGGCCCTCGGACACATACGGTTTGCATTGGCTGGACATGGTGTGGGACTTCAACATCAGCGGATCTATGGTGTATGGCAGGCTCACCGTGTGCAGCAGTGGGTATTTGGCTGTTAGCCGACGCTAGTGTGCCAGTTCCATGGCAAACACGCATGTGTGCTGCAGAAGGGGGGTGCCAGTGTTGGACCCACATGTTACTCCACATGATGTGTTCATGTGTACTTCGAGTGGCCTCTGCAATCCCGAATACATGTCTAATAAAGGTGTCCCTATGCCTCCAAGGTGCCTCTTCTCAGTCACTGCTGGTGTGTTGCCACGGTGCATCCTGCATGTCTGGCATGGTATTCCCTGATTGTGGCTATGTGTCAATGTGTCGAGTTGCAAGATGCAAGCCGTGTGTGTGGGCTGAGACTGTGTATTGGGCATGATGTCCATGACTGTGTGGGTATTGTGACATGTGCCATCCCCATGCATCCAACGTTGGCCAGGCCCCCATTCTCTGCATCCACCGGACTCTGGCTTGCAGGACATGGTTCTGCCACCTGTCTACGCATACCTGGGTGCCCCCCAGGACACAGGACTGGATCCCTGACCACTGCGCATGACAGTTGCTGTACTCAATGTGTGTGTCAGCACGGTTGCTCGGCAAGCCCCTCAGCTGGTCGGGCCCATCACGGGTGTGTATGGTGCTCCATGTCTGTCTTGCCTAATACACTGTGACCCATGTGTCCTGTGCCAGACTCAGGCCCCAGGGTGTGGATGTTTGAAGACAGAAGATGACTCAGGCATGTTGAGACTTGACAAGACACATGTTAGTTAATAATGCTACCAGCAGGCATCTACTCATCATAGTGTGGTTTATTAGGGGGGGGGGGGGCAAAGTAAGGGTCTTTCCGGGATGTTTGAATCCAAAGTTCAGTAGGGGAGTTGGGGTCCTTGCCATTGGAAATCCTCAGAGTCCATGCCACAGTCTTTGTCAACATTGGTCAGCCAGTGACCAGCCGTGCCATGTGGCAGAGAATGTCTCTTGCTGCTGTGATGCTGTTGCTCCAGTGGGCCAGGTGCCAGGCCAGGTGTCCTGGGAGATGGTGATGTAGCAGCCACCCTCACGGTCCTTTCCGTGGACGACCCGGCCTCCTGCGGGGAACCTCAGCAGCAGGCCGTGACGACGTCTGGGATGCTCCGTCGGAGGTTTCCTCCTCCTCCTCCTGATCCCTCCCTGTGGGTGGTGATGTTCTCCGCCTTCTGGCACAGGGAGGGTCGGCCATGGTGTCGGCCATCCGACGGAGTGTAGCGTGAATCCCCTGGAACGCCGTCACTTGCTCAGCCTGTCTGTCCTCCATCCTCCGTTGGTGTACCAGTAGACAGGCATGTAGCTCCGCATGTTGCTGGGCCTGCTGGGTCTTAATCTCATCGAGGCTCCCCTTGATCTCAGTGAGGGTGGACACAACCTGGGCCATGCCCGTGGTGTCCTGCCGGTATGAGTCCAGGATGTTACGGACATGGGAAAATACCGGATCCCCAGCCAACTGGTCAGGCTCGCGCCTCCGCCGTCCTCCACTCCCACCACCCCTGCCCACTTGCACCTGGCCTGCACTTGTGGGCACATCGGGTCTCCGGGACCCCTGAGGGGTGGCATTGGCGTTGTCGCCTGCCTCCTCCTGGGTGCCCGGGACACCGTGTCCCTCCTGGGCAGCCTGGCTGCATTGTGGTGTTGGGGCAGGGATCCTGGGTGTCTCCTGGGATGTGGCAGGAGTGGGGGTGGTGGTTGGCACAGTTGTACCTGACGCAGGTGCTGCAGGTGGTTGGACACCAGAGGGGCCAGGTTGGTCGGGGTCGTCCGCAGAGTGGTGAGAGTGGTCGCTGCCGGTGGGATCGGGCTCCTGCAGATCCAGGTCCTGTGAGTGTTCCCCCCCAGTGTTGGGGGGTGCCCCACGACGTTGACCTGTGTGTGAGAGAGACAAAGTTAAATTTTGGCCATGCAACATCCATGTTTCATCATATTCAAAGTTGGCACATTTCCTCTTGGAATTAGGATTGGTCTTGCATTCCACTCACAGTGCACTTGTGCATGGGTGTGTCCCTTGGGCACCACTTTGGCCCCTTTAACTATGTGTGGCACAGTCTTACTTGCTGCGTCAAGTGTGACTGCAGTCAGCAGTGGAGTGGGCAGGTGTGGCGAGCCATGCACTGTACATGTGCACATGGAGTGGATCCACACACTTATGTGATCCAGGTAGCTGTCCTTGTGCTCGTGAACAGGTTGTGACATGGCCATGTGTTTTGCCATGGTGAAGAGGGGGGCTTCTGGCACTGGGCACCCTTGTCTACATGCACGCAGTCTACCTGCTGACGAGCAGACATTCACACACGCAACACGGCTGATTGGCTCTCCCTGTGTCTCGCTCCCTCTGTGTCCCCCTCTCCCTCCATCTCAGTCCCCCTCTCCCTCCCTCTCAGTCCCCCTCTCCCTCCCTCCGTGTGTCAGCCTCCTCCCTCTGTCCGTCTCCCTCCCTCTCTGTCCCCCTCTCCCTCCCTCTGTGTCCCCCTCTACCTCCATCTCTGTCCCCCTCTCCCTCCATCTCTGTCCCCCTCTCCCTCCATCTCTGTCCCCCTCTCCCTCCCTCCGTGTGTCACCCTCTGTCACCTCGGCCCGGCTTCCTGGGCACACACTGTTAGCAGATCTTTGAGTGGCCCTTGGATTGTTGATGTGAGTTTGTTTCTGATCTCCAGGCACCCATTGGGTGTAGTGTCTGTGTCTGTGCGCTGCTGCTGTGGTGGTGTGTGCTGCCACTCTTTCACAATGTTGGCTGTTCATTAGCTGCTGTCATGTGCAAAACAGTGCCTTCACCCCCATGTGTTGATGCAAGGCGTCCGCCATTTGCTGGCAAGTCAGTCCTGTGTTGGGACACACTGTTTGACTGGCTGTGACCTAGGCCATATGGGTAGAGTGAATTGTTGTCTGCTTCTGAGTTGCACTATGTGCTTTTTTGTGCCCAGCCTCCCGCCATCCGGGTTCCCGTGTCATGTGTTGTTGTCTTCTGTGGCCTGTGACTTGACATTGTCCAGCTGGGTGCATGGGGCATGGTGGCAGCAGTGGCATGTGCGTGCTCATGGAGTGTGGTTGAGTCATGCGATGGCTTGTGGTGGTTGCGTGCCTGTTGGTGATTTTGGTTGTGGATGCCGTTCCCCCCTTGTGAGGTGCGTTGTTTGTGTACTCACCCGGGTCTCGGAGTCCTTCTAATCCTTCGACTGCCTCCACCGGCAGTATGGCCATCACCCTCTCCTCCCAGGGATGGTAGTGTACGGGCCTGCGGGAGGGCCCTCCTCCGGTGGCGTTGGCCTGGTCGTGTTCCTCCTGCCTCTTGGCTCGGACCCTCCTCCGCAGATCGTACCACCTGTTCTGGCATTCCTGCTTGGTCCGTCTGGTGTCCGCAACAGCATTCACAGCATCGACGATGGTCTGCCACATGGCAGTTTTTGCTGCCAGGCTGGTGCTTCTGACCAATGTTCCAAAGATCTGTGGCTCGACTCTGAGGATTTGATCAACAAGGACCTCCAATTCTCGGTTACTGAACTTTGGATTCTTGGTGGTGGGCATGTTGAGGGGTGTGGGTGGGGATGGTGGGGGGGTGTGGATGTTGGGGGTGTGTGGATGGTTGTGTGTGTGTGTGAATGTGATGAGGGGGTTTGTGTGAGGGTGGTTGTGTGAAGGTGTGCAAGTGTAAGGTGTGGTGTAGCTTGTAGTGTGGTTCTGTGGTGTCTGGCAGCAGTGAGTCTGTTGCAAAGGCTCATGGTTTGTGTGTGTGGGCCCTTTTTATTGGTCCATTGGTGGGTGTGGCTGTGTTTGAAGTTTGGGTGGGTGTGTTATAAGGAGTGGTGGTGTTTAGGGCCTCTGTTTGTTTATGGCAGTTGCAGGTCAGTGAATGTGTTGTTTTAGTGGTTGTTGGCCATGTTTAGTGGCTTTGTGCCATTCTAATGGTGTCTTCTTGTGTTGTTTTGTTTTGTCCTGGTTGTGTACGTGCGTTTTGAGCGTGTGTACGGTGTGTACATGGGCCATTTGGTTGTACGGTGCTGTCCTTGTATGTGGCTTGGTACGACTCGTACATGCGGTGGTGATGTTGGGGCCTGGGGTGCGCCCTGTACTTAGGAGGTTGTGTTGGGGGTACGACTGGAAGGTACTGGGGTGTACATAGTCGGTGGTACGACACGTACTGGGGTGGGGGTGCGACTGGAACGTACTGGGGTGTACATAGTCGGTGGTACGACACGTACTGGGGTGGGGGTACGACTGGAACGTACTGGGGTGTACAAAGTCGGTGGTACGACACGTACTGGGGTGGGGGTACGACTGGAACGTACTGGGGTGTACATAGTCGGTGGTACGACACGTACGGGGGGGTACGACTGGAACGTACTGGGGTGTACATAGTCGGTGGTACGACACGTACTGGGGTGGGGGTACGACTGGAACGTACTGGGGTGTACATAGTCGGTGATACGACACGTACTGGGGTGGGGGTACGACTGGAACGTACTGGGGTGTACATAGTCGGTGGTACGACACGTACGGGGGGGGGGTACGACTGGAACGTACTGGGGTGTACATAGTCGGTGGTACGACACGTACTGGGGTGGGGGTACGACTGGAACGTACTGGGGTGTACATAGTAGGTGGTACGACACGTACTGGGGTGGGGGTACGACTGGAACGTACTGGGGTGTACATAGTCGGTGGTACGACACGTACTGGGGTGGGGGTACGACTGGAACGTACTGGGGTGTACATAGTAGGTGGTACGACACGTACTGGGGTGGGGGTACGACTGGAACGTACTGGGTGTACATAGTCGGTGGTACGACACGTACGGGGGGGGTACGACTGGAACGTACTGGGGTGTACATAGTCGGTGGTACGACACGTACGGGGGGGGTACGACTGGAACGTACTGGGGCGTACATAGTCGGTGTTACGACACGTACGGGGGGGGTACGACTGGAACGTACTGGGGTGTACATAGTCGGTGGTACGACACGTACGGGGGGGGTACGACTGGAACGTACTGGGGTGTACATGGTCGGTGGTACGACACGTACTGGGGTGGGGGTACGACTGGAACGTACTGGGGTGTACATGGACGGGTGGGGGTGTACATACACGGGGGGTACGTGTCGGACGTACGGGGGCTGGGGGGAGTGTTGGGCGCGTATGCAGGCACATGTCTCCATGGTTGCTGTTGGAGTTCGGTGCGGACGGTGTTTTTTCCATACGGTTGTGATCTCGGACGCACGGGATGGATCGTGATTCCTCGGTCGGACTTGACTTTTCACGTTTGTAAGGTGAATCGTCCGAGGACGTGTCGGACACATTTTCCGACCCGAGGACGTGTGGGGAAATATTCCCAATGCGGTTCGTAAGGACTTTTTACCATGCGAATCGTGATTGCCAGTTCGTACGGCACTTGTACGATTCGTACGGTAAAAAGACCGGATACGAGTCGCACAGGGGAATTTTTTACTGGATCGTGATCGGCACCTAAAAAAGGACCAAACAAGCAATGACAAAGCCAATAAATACCAAAGAAAAAAACATGGGACAAAGACACACCCACAACTCCAACTATATAAAGGACTACAATCACTGCCATCATCCCTTGCAAACTGGAGACACAGCCAGCAGCAAACACCAGTACACAGCAACCACACACATACTCACAACTCACCCATCACACAACTCACACACCATCAGCACCTCATACAAAAGCACACACACATACACCCAGCAAAACCAACACCAAACCACCCTCACTTGCACCCTCACACACACATCCCTCACCACCACCACCCATCACCATGCCCCCAAAGAAGAATCCAAAGTTCACAGATAGTGAGTTAGAAGTGCTGGTAGACGAGATCATCAGAGTAGAGCCACATTTGTTTGGTACATTGGTCCAAAGGACCCCCATCTCACAGAAAATCAAGGGTGAGCAGTCTATATATCGACTTTTTAATATCGATGGACATAAATATCGAGTCAAAAATATCGAATGTCCAAAATATCGAAATAGCTAATATCGATGTGAAAAATATCGTTTTTTTTTTTTTACTTATATGGCGATGTAAGTAATATCGTTAGTAATAATATCGACATGTGAAAATATCGTCATTGTGTGTTTAGTAAATATTTTGAAGTTGTTTGTATAAATAGGTAAAATGTATATAATATGAGAAATATTTATATTGTTTTAGGGGCGGGATGTTGGGTTATAGGGGATAAGGGTGGGGAGTGTTTTAAAAAAGTTAATTTATTTTGTTAATATATTGTAAAATTTAATTAGTAAATTTTATTTAAAATGTGAAATGTATATTTAATTTTAGGAGCGGGATGTTGGTTTATAGGGGATAAGGGTGGGAAGTGTTTTAAAAATGTTTATATATTGTTTAATTTAAAAAAAAATTAATTTAGAAATTGTAAATTAAATGTAGAGTTTTAAATACAATTTTAGGAGCGGGATGTTGGTTTATAGGGGATAAGGGTGGGAAGTGTTTTAAAAATGTTTATATATTGTTAAAAAAATTTTTAAATTTATTTAGAAATTGTAAATTAAATTTAGAATTTTAGAAAAATTGTTAGGAGCGGGATGTTGGTTTATAGGGGATAAGGGTGGGAAGTGTTTTAAAAATGTTTATATATTGTTAAAAAATTTTAAAAATTTACTTAGAAATTGTAAATTAAATTTAGAATTTATAAAAAAATTTTAGGAGTGGGATGTTGGTTTATAGGGGATAAGGGTGGGAAGTGTATTAAAAATGTTTATATATTGTTTGAATTTTTTTAAAAATTATTTAGAAATTGTAAATTAAATTTAGAATTTTAAAAATTATTTTAGGAGCGGGATGTTGGTTTATAGGGGATAAGGGTGGGAAGTGTTTTAAAAATGTTTATATATTGTTTAATTTAAATAAAAAATTAATTTAGAAATTGTAAATTAAATGTAGAATTTTAAAAAAAAATTTAGGAGCGGGATGTTGGTTTATAGGGGATAAGGGTGGGAAGTGTTCCAAAAAAATTTATATATAGTTAAAAAATTTTAAAAATTTATTTAGAAATTGTAAATTAAATTTAGAATTTTAGAAAAATTGTTAGGAGCGGGATGTTGGTTTATAGGGGATAAGGGTGGGAATTTTTTTAAAAATGTTTATATATTTGTTAATTTTTAAAAAAAAATATTTATAAATTGGAAATAAAATTTCGATTTTTACAAATATATTTCGGAGCGGGATGTTGGTTGATAGGGGATAAGGGTGGGAAGTGTTTTAAAAAAGTTTATATATTTGTTAATTTAACAAAAGAAAAAAATTTCGAAATTGTAAAATAAATTAAGAATTTTACTAATAATTTTAGGAGTGGGATGTTGGTTAATAGGGGATAAGGGTGGGAAGTGTTTTAAAAATGTTTATATATTTGTAAATTAAAAAAAAAAAAATTTTAGAAATTGTAACTTTAATTTAGAATGTTACAAATAATTTTAGGAGCGGAATGTTGGGTTATAGGGGATAAGGGTGGGAAGTTAATTTAAAATGTTTATATATTTTTAAATTAAAAAATTAAAATATTTAGAAATTTTAAATATATTTTAGAATTTAACAAATCCCATAATTAAATATAGATTTCAGTCAGAATATTAAATTAATTAAGTTCACTGTCCAGCACTTATCTTAATTAAATATAGACTGGAGTAGGAATAGTAAATTAATTAAGTTCATTGTCCAGCAATTACTGTAATTTAATATAGTTTGGAGTGAGAATAGTAAATTAATTTAGTTCAGTGTCCAGCACTTATCTTAATTAAATATAGATTGGAGTGGGAATAGTAAATAAATTAAGTTCACTGTCCAGCATCTACTCTAATGTAATATAGGTTGGAGTGAGAATAGTAAATTAATTAAGTTCAGTGTCCAGCACTTATCTTAATTAAATATAGATTGGAGTGGGAATAGTAAATTAATTCAGTTCAGTGTCCAGCACATACTCTAATTAAATATAGGTTGGAGTGAGAATAGTAAATTAATTAAGTTCAGTGTCCAGCACTTATTTTAATTTAATATAGACTGGAGTGGGAATAGTAAATTAATTTAGTTCAGTGTCCAGCACCTACCCTAATTTAATATAGGTTGGAGTGAGAATAGTAAATTAATTAAGTTCAGTGTCCAGCACTTATCTTAATTAAATATAGAGTGGAGTGGGAATAGTAAATTAATTAAGTTCATTGTCCAGCACCTACTGTAATTTAATATAGTTTGGAGTGAGAATAGTAAATTAATTAAGTTCAGTGTCCAGCACTTATCTTAATTAAATATAGATTGGAGTGGGAATAGTAAATTAATTCAGTTCAGTGTCCAGCACATACTCTAATTAAATATAGGTTGGAGTGAGAATAGTAAATTAATTAAGTTCAGTGTCCAGCACTTATTTTAATTTAATATAGACTGGAGTGGGAATAGTAAATTAATTTAGTTCAGTGTCCAGCACCTACCCTAATTTAATATAGGTTGGAGTGAGAATAGTAAATTAATTAAGTTCAGTGTCCAGCACTTATCTTAATTAAATATACAGTGGAGTGGGAATAGTAAATTAATTAAGTTCATTGTCCAGCACCTACTGCAATTTCATATAGTTTGGAGTGAGAATAGTAAATTAATTAAGTTCAGTGTCCAGCACTTATCTTAATAAAATATAGATTGGAGTGGGAATAGTAAACTAATTCAGTTCAGTGTCCAGCACATACTCTAATTAAATATAGGTTGGAGTGAGAATAGTAAATTAATTAAGTTCAGTGTCCAGCACTTATTTTAATTTAATATAGAATGGAGTGGGAATAGTAAATTAATTTAGTTCAGTGTCCAGCACCTACCCTAATTTAATATAGGTTGGAGTGAGATTAGTAAATTAATTAAGTTCTGTGTCCAGCACTTATCTTAATTAAATATAGAGTGGAGTGGGAATAGTAAATTAATTAAGTTCATTGTCCAGCACGTACTGTAATTTAATATAGTTTGGAGTGAGAATAGTAAATTAATTAAGTTCAGTGTCCAGGATTTATCTTAAATAAATATAGATTGGAGTGGGAATAGTAAATTAATTCAGTTCAGTGTCCAGCACATACTCGAATTAAATATAGGTTGGAGTGAGAAAAGTAAATTAATTAAGTTCAGTGTCCAGCACATACTCTAATTAAATATAGGTTGGAGTCAGAATAGTAAATTAATTAAGTTCAGTGTCCAGCACTCATTTTAATTTAATATAGACTGGAGTGGGAATAGTACATTAATTTAGTTCAGTGTCCAGCACCTACCCTAATTTAATATAGGTTGGAGTGAGAATAGTAAATTAATTAAGTTCAATGTCCAGCACTTATCTTAATTAAATATAGAGTGGAGTGGGAATAGTAAATTAATTAAGTTCATTGTCCAGCACCTACTGTAATTTAATATAGTTTGGAGTGAGAATAGTAAATTAATTAAGTTCAGTGTCCAGCACTTATCTTAATTAAATATAGATTGGAGTGGGAATAGTACATTAATTCCGTTCAGTGTCCAGCACATACTCTAATTAAATATAGGTTGGAGTGAGAATAGTAAATTAATTAAGTTCAGTGTCCAGCACTTATTTTAATTTAATATAAAATGGAGTGGGAATAGTAAATTAATTTAGTTCAGTGTCCAGCACCTACTCTAATTTAATATAGGTTGGAGTGAGAATAGTAAATTAATTAAGTTCAGTGTCCAGCACTTATCTTAATTAAATATAGAGTGGAGTGGGAATAGTAAATTAATTACGGTCATTGTCCAGCACCTACTGTAATTTAATATAGTTTGGAGTGAGAATAGTAAATTAATTAAGTTCAGTGTCCAGCACCTACTCTAATTTAATATAGGTTGGAGTGAGAATAGTAAATTAATTATGTTCAGTGTCCAGCACTTATCTTAATTAAATATAGACTAGAGTGGGAATAGTAAATTATTTAAGTTCAGTGTCCAGCATCTACCCTAATTAAATATAGATTGGACTGAGAATAGTAAATTAATTAAGTTCAGTATGTAGTGGGAGTAGTATGTTAATTAAGTTTGGTAAATAGCAAATATTAGAATTAATTATAGAGTTGAATAGGAATAGTTAAATTAATTGGATTTAATTTACAAAAAATCTGTAGATTTTAGTTTTGGTTGGATAAAAGATAGAAGTTATATCAGAATGCAAATTCCAAATTTTTTAAATTAAATAGTATAAAGGAAAATAATATTTATTTTATAGTTGTTGGAATGTATATTCATTAGAGAGAAAATTTTGTTTATTATTACGCATATTCTAATAATTAAATCATTGAAATAAACATGTAATAAAATAATTAATATTTAACATTTGTATTATAGTTATAATTTTTTTATAATGGATATATATTTGTTTAATGTATATTTTGGACATGAATATATGAACACACAAAATAAATTAAAATTAAAAAATCAGATTTTTATAGCTGTATAATATTTATAAATTTATATTGTGTACTCTGAAATTTTGTAGAATTTATTTGAATTTATAAGAAATTGTATGTTTTGAAATATATGACTAATATATTTTAATTATTAATATTTATATTATATATTTAATATTGAAATTGTTAACATTTTAGAATATGTATTTTTTTAAATATTTTTTTGGTATGTTGTAGATACAATATATTAATTATATTATGTTCATCTATTTATTTTGTTAATATATACTGTTTCATTGATATATTAATAAAAATATTTTATTTATTATATTTATTTTTATACGTTAAAGAATTTTCACATAGAGACAAAAATTAGGTATTCTTTTTGAGTATTGTATTCTAATGTTTTACTAATTTTTAAAGTAATGTGTAATGTTAAATAAATAGTTAGCCCATTTATTGGTATTTTTTTAGTTGTTATGTTTGTTTGGGTCTTTTATTTGGTAACCGCTCGCTGTTGTTTTGGGTTATTTTGGTCGAATCCAGGTCGCGGTCCGGAGCTGTTTCGCGTTTGAGAAGGTAAGAGTTATTTTCTTTATTATTAAATAGTTTTAAGTGTTTTGTGGAAGTAGTAATGTTGTAATAAGTGTGTATTGATTGATGTTTTAGAAGTTAGGGTGTTAGTAATAGTTTGTATACGGTTTTATAATTTACGTTGTGTTCCGTGTTTGTGGCTTTGTTAGTGTTTTGTTATTTCGGTGTGTTAAAGTTTTATAGTGTTTGAATAACGTTTGTAGTGATGTTTTTAGGTGCGTTTTGTGTGTTTGTAGGTGGGTGGGAATGTTTGTTTCTCTTTTGTAGGTTTTACGGAGAAGATATTTTCGTCGGTTTCAAACACTTAGGGGCACATCAGCAAGGGCTTTATCTCTGCTTTTTTGGCTTTAAAAACCAAAAAAGCAGAGATAAAACTAGCACCCTATCAACAACAGGGTGCTAACATGCAAATTTGCATGTTAGCACCCTTTTACTCTACGCTTCCCCTTGCATCTCTAATGAGATGCAAAGGGGGCGTTCCAGAGTAAAATAATAGGAGAAATGTCGCTAAGCGACATTTCTCCTATTATCAAGAATATCGCTAACCCTGTTAGAGACAAAAAAAGCAGCGCTAACCGCGGTTAACGCTGCTTTTTTACGTCTGGTATTTTTCTGACTTAGCCATGATATCCTATGGAAGGAGGATATCATGGCTAAGTTTGCCTGTCCCTATCAACAAGGTAACGTGAGATTATCGCTGGGTTTCCAGCGATAATCTCACGTTAGCCTGTTAGCGTGAGGATTTTTATCGCTATTGAGATAAGCGTTGCTAATAGCACGCTATCTCAGCGATAAAAATTCACGCTAGCCGGCGATAATTATCCTAGCGCTAAGTGCTCTTAGAGATAATTATCGCCGGTTGTTGTTGATATGCCCCTTTATTTTTTTTTAAAGGAAGTGTGTATTAGTTGTGTTTACTAATGTTTATTTTACACTTCCTTTATTGTTCGGGTTTCCAGGAGCGGTTATTTACCTTTTTAATATTTTTAGGGATTTTTATGGTTAATGGATAGTCGTTTTTTTGCGTAGACGTTGTTTTCGATAAACAGTTGTATTTTTACATTTTATTGGGATTTTTTTTTGGATACCTATGGATTTTGAACTCCCTGTATTTATTTGGAAGGAATGTTATTATCCCATTGGAGCAACTACACAGGTAAGTTTAGTTAAATATTTTTATTGTTGGTGGCCAAACCTTATATATTTAATATTGTTGTTGTGTACTTGGTTTGTTTAATTATGTTGTCTAAATATATGTCCATATAATTGATGTTTATATTTTAGACCACATAATTAAATATGTGATTTAATAAAGTGGTTTATTTATGTTGTGATAGTTGTTTTAGTAGAATTGTGGGTTAGAATTTAGGAAAGGGTTTAGAAGAGAGTTTGAGCGATTATATTTAAGTACTCAAGTCCTCTTGTGGATGGGTATAGCTGTACCTGTTGTTGTAGGTAATTATACATTTGAGTAGTTTGTCTAGATTGTTTTGGTTTTAATTGTAGGACAGATTGTTGCATTCTTAATTCTTGGAAACTTTGTTCCTTTTGTATGGCAATTAGTAGTTTTTGGAATGTTGGAGTTGTTCTCCCAGTAGAAGTTAGGAATGCATTATGCCAGCCCTCGACGGCGTTGTTAGTTTTGGCTTGTTGGTTGAGTGTACTTACATATACATTCCACCAAGGTATTTGGAATTTGGGCTGACGTCTATGGCCTGATCTGTGTAGTCTCCCCACCCAGGTATCCTCAAAATAATCTAAGAGGGGAGATAACTTTACTTCATTTTGTTTGTAGAATGGACTTTCTAATAAAAGATTGTAATGTTCTGCAACATCTGTGGTTGGTACATAAGCTAGGGCTGTTAGAAGTTTTATTTGATGTGCAAAACTTATGTTAGTGGCATATTCTACACTTAGGTGCCGATCACGATCCGGTAAAAACCGGGTACGAACCGTCGGACGGAGCATATTCTCCGTCCGACGCGTACCCGGTCGTCAAAATTTACAAACAAGGAATTACGATTCGCACGGAACACCATTTCCGTACGATTCGTAAAAAAGCCCGACCGAACAAAATAAACCTACCAATGCGATCCGGGAAAGCGCCGACCTGACGTCGGGACGCTCGCAGCCTGCCATTCACGAACCAGGAATCACGATTCGCACCGACGTCATCCCGCACGGTGAATATTTTCCGGCTGCCAAAAACTGCCGGGAAATCAGGACGACGCGAACAAGGACCACCAGTACGCGACGGACAGACAGGACGACGCGAACAAGGAGGACCAGTACGCGACAGGACGACGCGATCAAGGAGTACCAGTACGCGACGGACACACAGGACGACGCGATCAAGGAGGACCAGTACGCGACGGACACACAGGACGACGCAAACAAGGAGGACCCGTACGCGACGGACAGACATGGACCCGAACCTACGTGTCATCCCGGCCCTCATAGCAGTCCACCTCCTCTACAGGTTCCGACGCAGACGCCGCAGAAGGTCAGAACAACTAAGGGAGGGGGGAAAGTGGGGTGGGGTGGGGGTGGCAAGACCAGGGCAGGCCACAAAACCCCCACCAAAGTCACACACCACACATGCCCAGGACATACCTGACACCCATGCCCTGGTCACTACGAGGGGGTGGGGGCGTGTCCAGCTAAGCCAGCGACCGCCACAACGGAAGTCCGTCACCACGCGAACCGGCAACACAACCAGACCGGTACGTCCCGTACCCACGCCTGAAGAGCGTGGGTACGAGACGTACCACGCCCACACCCACGTCACCCCAACAATGGCGGGACGGATCGTACCCACGTGGCAAAGGCCTGGGTACGGCCCGCACAAGCATCACATAGCGTGGGGACGGATATGTACGGACCCTACCCCCACCCGCGTACGTATGGAGCGTACACCCACCCCACCAGTGTAAGTACGACTCGTACCCTCACCCGCGGACGTACGGACCGCACCCCCACCACACCAGTGTAAGTACGACTCGTACCCTCACCCGCGTATGCATGGAGCGTACCCCCACCCCAACATTGTAAGTACGACTCATACCCTCACCCGCGGACGTACGGACCGTACCCCCACCACACCAGTGTAAGTACGACTCGTACCCTCACCCGCGGACGTACGGACCGCACCCCCACCACACCAGTGTAAGTACGACTCGTACCCTCACCCGCGTATGCATGGAGCCTACCCCCACCCCAACAGTGTAAGTACGACTCGTACCCTCACCCGCGGACGTACGGACCGTACCCCCACCACACCAGTGTAAGTACGACTCGTACCCTCACCCGCGTATGCATGGAGCGTACCCCCACCCCAACAGTGTAAGTACGACTCGTACCCTCACCCGCGGACGTACGGACCGTACCCCCACCACACCAGTGTAAGTACGACTCGTACCCTCACCCGCGTATGCATGGAGCGTACCCCCACCCCAACAGTGTAAGTACGACTCGTACCCTCACCCGCGGACGTACGGACCGTACCCCCACCACACCAGTGTAAGTACGACTCATACCCTCACCCCCGTATGCATGGAGCCTACCCCCACCCCACCAGTGTAAGTACGACTCGTACCCTCACCCGCGTATGCATGGAACCTACCCCCACCCCAACAGTGTAAGTACGACTCGTACCCTCACCCGCGGACGTACGGACCGTACCCCCACCACACCAGTGTAAGTACGACTCGTACCCTCACCCGCGTATGCATGGAGCGTACCCCCACCCCAACAGTGTAAGTACGACTCGTACCCTCACCCGCGGACGTACGGACCGTACCCCCACCACACCAGTGTAAGTACGACTCGTACCCTCACCCCCGTATGCATGGAGCCTACCCCCACCACACCAGTGTAAGTAGACTCGTACCCTCACCTCGAATGCATGGAGCGTACCCCCACCGTGTATGTTCCAAGCGTACGTATCCAGAAATAGGAGGTGTGTGTGCAGAGTCCTCCCAGCAGTGCCCTGAGACAGGAGGGGTGGGTGCCTATCACTACCAGCAGTGCCCTGAGACAGAAGGGGTGTGTGCCTATCACTCCCAGCAGTGCCCTGAGACAGGAGGGGTGGGTGTGGAGTCCTCCCAGCAGTGCCCTGAGACAGGAGGGGTGGGTACAGAGTGCTCCCAGCAGTGCCCTGAGACAGGAGGGGTGTGTGCCTATCACTAACAGCAGTGCCCTGAGACAGGAGGGGTGGGTACAGAGTGCTCCCAGCAGTGCCCTGAGACAGGAGGGGTGTGTGCCTATCACTACCAGCAGTGCCCTGAGACAGAAGGGGTGTGTGCCTATCACTCCCAGCAGTGCCCTGAGACAGGAGGGGTGGGTGTGGAGTCCTCCCAGCAGTGCCCTGAGACAGGAGGGGTGTGTGCCTATCACTACCAGCAGTGCCCTGAGACAGAAGGGGTGTGTGCCTATCACTCCCAGCAGTGCCCTGAGACAGGAGGGGTGGGTGTGGAGTCCTCACAGCAGTGCCCTGAGACAGGAGGGGTGGGTACAGAGTGCTCCCAGCAGTGCCCTGAGACAGGAGGGGTGTAACACATGTGTGTGAGGCTGGAAGTACCCACATGCATACTGCCTACAAGGGAACATGTCCTCATGAACTCATGTCAACAGACTCCACACACAAGTACAGTGATCACCAAGGATGCCACGAATGTTGCAGGTGGAGACATGGCCCTGCATGCATGGCCAAAGTAGAAGGGCTCCGTCACACACACAGCTCATGTAGACACAGCTCTGCGCTAAACATTGGGAACACCCTGCAGGGAAGATATCAGGGTACACAGAGGAAGGAATACACCCTGGGACAATTGCACCATGCAGTAACTGCTTACATGAACAAAGAAAGTTAGCTAACACCTTGTGATGGCACACAGATCCCAGGGTCCCCCCAATGAGCAGCACACTACTACATATCCCACACACCCAACACATAAACACCACCCAAAACCATGTAGCAGCCCCACCAACACCAATACCAGCATAGCAGTAGTGTTATAATGAAAAAAATAATTAAGCTTTATTCAGCATGAGCACAATGTCCGTGGATCGCAGGCAGTTCAATATTCACAAAGCCCATAGGGCAGTCAATGAGTCTCAGCTGGATGGGGGACACAGTGGGATGCGTGTCCCCTACCTTGCCTGCACAGTTACATGCCATCGTCTTCCACAGGGGTGAGGGCATCATGGGGGGGGAAGCACCAGGCACCGCAGGGACATCAGGGCAAAGGGGAGGCGTTGTGGGTGCAGGGATGGAGGACTCCACCACAGGGGGTGGGGCAGGGCCAAAGGCGGAGGCCAGGATGGCACTACACACCTTTGCAAGGTCCTCCAGGGATTCCCCTGCACCCGAAGGATCCACAGGCCCCAAGGAGGGGGGGGGGGTCAGAGGGATGGGTCGCAGCGCCACCGGGGGAGGGTGTAGACAGGGGGGGAGAATCAACCACCCTGACCGAGGACTTCCTTGACCGCTTGCGTGGTGGTGTCACTGTGGGGCTCAGGGACAGAGCGGCCATGAAGGAGTCCTTGGGGGAGATGTGGCCAGGAGAGCTGAGGGGAGGGGATTTGGAGGGAGTGGACTGGGTGGAATGCGGACTCCCACTATGGCTGCGTGTCACACGTTTGCCCCCCGACCCAGTGGGTGTGCCTACCTCACCCTGTGTGTGCGTGTCAGGAGGAGTGCGGTGGACCTTCCCTGCTGGTGTGGTGCCTGTGTCTGTTGATGTGGGTGCATGCCGACGTCTGGGTGTACGTGGGACAGGCATGGGAGTGGGAAGTGTGGATGGGGCAGGGGTAGGTGGGGGGAGGTCGCGCTGCAGGAGACCCACTGCTGCAGTCAGTGTGGAGTCTATGGACCTCAGCAAGTTGCGTTGGTCAGCCTGCGATGAATGAATGCCCTCCAAGTATGCCTCGATGTTGGTGAGGGTTTGGCCGTGGGCATGGAGGACATTAAGGATCGCAGCCTGACCAACCTGCAGTTGCCGCTGGATGTCCACAGACTCAGCATTGGCGGCAGCAGTGGAGACAGGGGCAGGGGGTGTGGTGCCTGGCATGAAGGAGACATGCGGTGACCGGGCACGCTGGGAAGGGACACGAGCAAGTGGGAGGCGGCTGATGGGAACTGAGGGGGCGGTGCGAGGTGTTGTTCCGCTGTCAGCTGCTGGTGCAGCCACCGCCCACTCGGAGACATCCTCCTCGGACCTGTCAGCTTCGTATTCTGACGTGCCAGTCGACAGGTCCTCGGCCGCACTATCCTCCGCCTCTGTCCCACTCGATGTGCCAGCCCGATGTCACGGCTGGCACTGGTGCTCGGTCCCTCCGCCTTGTCTGTGTCCATGTCTCCCTCTGTGTCCCCCGACGATGCTGTGGGCAGGGTGGAGAGACAGAAATTAATCAGACACCTGTACACATCTGTCACATGAGTCCAATCTACATAGGTAACATTGCATAGCCTGAAAAGGAAGATCCCTAACATCTACTAAACAAGGTACCGATGTAGGGCATGAAACACACAGTTGGTTGAGCCACCATGCCACTGAAATACCATGGAGAGCATGAGACAATAGCTAAAGACAGGAAACAGAGTCTGACATAGCACCCAGGCCCTGGGGACAATCCAGCACTGCATCTGCACCACACAGCGTTGGCGAAAATACCGATGACCAGGGACCATATCCATGAACTTGAGACACATGCTGCATAGGTAATGCTGAAAACATGCCCAACATGACTCGGTCACTGCACCTTGCGTGTGTGTCCAGACAAACATCACACACTGCCCAGACCCAGCAAGTAGAAATCTGGATTTGACATATAGGCCTTGCCTGCCCCAACCACCCCCTACACGAGGCAAATAGTTGAGACACAGGTGGCACCAACATCTCATAGTCTGGGTGATAAACACAGGGGCAGGCAGAATGCAAGATTGGACGCCAAACAGCCAAGGTGCGCCTGTACAAATAATGAGGTACCAGTGCCCATCCTCAGATGAGTATAACAAGACACACAGGCACTAGCAACTGTGAGTATGAAGAAGGACATTCAGGTCAGGCTGCACAGTGGACACCTGTACAAAATAGCACGTCTATATACATGGTGCCAGGGGACAATGGCACAGAGCACAACCTACGCTGTAGACACTGAGAGTGTCCACGTTTATGATGACACATACAACACTGATGAAAAGGTGCCCCAGGGGACAGTAGTGGCCACGCAACTCCATGCTCCTGAATGGTAATGACTGCAACACACGCCACCATCCCTGCACTATGCGTATCGCACACTCATGCACATCATGTCACAGGCCACTACATAGGACATGCGCGCTGTAAGGCATGACACATGAGAGACCAACTCCCATGTCTGGAGTCAGCATCAGTGCCAACTGACATGGAACCCACATGCAGTGAACTTGACAGGGCACAGCCAAGGTCCCAAAACCTGTTACACACCACCCCCACACATGATGCTACAGGCATAGTTCTCGTGGACAAAGCGCCAGCCTACATTACCTTGTGAAGGAGTGACTACACACAGACCAGGGAACACATTGCAAGGAGGGGAAGGGTGGCAGGGGCGCAGCGCTATACTGGGGCAAACTGGATCTGCACAGCACCTTTAAACCCTGGCAGTGAATTCATGCTACTGTGCCCTTACAAATGCCGGTGACACACAACAAACACACATGTACCTACCCCCTTCCGGCTGCTGCATCGCCTGTAAGCGCCTCTCCAAGTCTGGAAAGACCACCGGCAGCACACGCCTGTGGAGGTGGCTCAGACGGCGGCGGCCGCGGTTCTTGTGGCTCTCAGGTGAGTCCCCCAGCAGGACCCGTGCAATCCTCCGCGTCCAGCACCGGATATCCTGCCAGCGTTTCCTCACCTGGGACAGGCTCCGCCTCCGACCATCCACACCCCTCACGGCACTGACGGCGGTCAGCCAGATCTGCTCCTTGGCAGTGGCGCCTACCTGTGAGGAAGAACAAGTGACACCACATCAATACACCAGCCACATGTCACAGAGAGACATATGAGAACAAATTAGCTGGTAACAACAAGGCATGTCATGCAGCCAACGCATTGCACCTTTGTCATAGGGACATGATCCTCTGGTGAGGGAAAAAGCAGTACGTGCCATAGTGGGTACACAGGTGGAATGATGGCAATGTCACAATCAATGATCAAGGCTCACACTGTGCATCACACCCACCCCTCCTGTCTCAGGGCACTGCTGTGAGGACTCCACACCCACCCCTCCTGTCTCAGGGCACTGCTGTTAGTGATAGGCACACACCCTTCCTGTCTCAGGGCACTGCTGTTAGTGATAGGCACACACCCCTCCTGTCTCAGGGCACTGCTGTTAGTGATAGGCACACACCCCTCCTGTCTCAGGGCACTGCTGTTAGTGATAGGCACACACCCCTCCTGTCTCAGGGCACTGCTGTTAGTGATAGGCACACACCCCTCCTGTCTCAGGGCACTGCTAGGAGCACTCTGTACCCACCCCTCCTGTCTCAGGGCACTGCTGTGAGGACTCCACACCCACCCCTCCTGTCTCAGGGCACTGCTGTGAGGACTCCACACCCACCCCTCCTGTCTCAGGGCACTGCTGGTAGTGATAGGCACACACCCCTCCTTCTCAGGGCACTGCTGTTAGTGATAGGCACACACCCCTCCTGTCTCAGGGCACTGCTGTTAGTGATAGGCACACACCCCTCCTGTCTCAGGGCACTGCTGTTAGTGATAGGCACACACCCCTCCTGTCTCAGGGCACTGCTGGGAGCACTCTGTACCCACCCCTCCTGTCTCAGGGCACTGCTGTGAGGACTCCACACCCACCCCTCCTGTCTCAGGGCACTGCTGTGAGGACTCCACACCCACCCCTCCTGTCTCAGGGCACTGCTGGTAGTGATAGGCACACACCCCTCCTGTCTCAGGGCACTGCTGGGAGCACTCTGAACCCATCCCTCCTGTCTCAGGGCACTGCTAGGAGACATCAGGCATCCCCCCCCTGGGACCACCCCAACAGTACATGGCATGTGTGTCACACCAGGACACAATGCCAGAAGTCACAGTCACAACATAGGGACAGTCTGTGCCAGTGGCCTATGCACTCACCTGATACCCTGGTCGCCCATACAGCATGGGGTACTGTGGGAAGATCACATCCAGCAATGCCATGTTCTCCTCCAGGGTGAATGGCTGTGACCTCTCCACAGCCCTTGACATGGTTCCAGGGAATCAGTAGCAGCAGCTGGGTCGACGAATTCAAAGATGTGCAGGCAAGTACTCCCTCATGGGACCTGGCTGCCTTATATGTGCCTTTCTGCCCTGTCTCATGCACAGGAGTACAGAGTGATTGGTCACTCACATTTGCATCCTATGTTTCCACCAATCCCTTCAAACCTAGCAGTCTGTGTGTACTCTATCGGTTTCATTCTCCTGCATGATGTCAGCTCCACAAACACATTGCAACAAAGTATTTTAATTCCAACTGACTTCTGCTGTTCACCTTCCAGAAGAAATTCTAATGACAACCAGCATGCATGTAGGCCTTAATACTTGTCCCTCATGTGTCCCCTATGTAATTTGGAGCTTCACACACAGGTACGGTGCGTTCCGGGGCCCTAGGGCACCCCAAATGCATTGCAACGGCCCGTACACGCGTGACTACGTTCACTATCACTATGGGTGGCCTCGCGTATGCGTACTCGTAGTGGTACGAGCCGTACACACGCCTGTACGCTCCCTATCACTACGAGTACGCATACGCGAGGACACCCATAGTGGTACGGGCCGTACACACGCCTGTACGCTCCCTATCACTATGGGTGTCCTCACGTATGCGTACTCGTAGTGATAGGGAGCGTACAGGCGTGTGTACGGCCCGTACCACTACGAGTACGCATACGCGAGGCCACCCATACTGATAGGGAGCGTACAGGCGTGTGTACGGCCCGTACCACTACGAGTACGCATACGCGAGGACACCCATAGTGATAGGGAGCGTACAGGCGTGTGTACGGCCCGTACCACTACGAGTACGCATACGCGAGGACACCCATAGTGATAGGGAGCGTACAGGCGTGTGTACGGCCCGTACCACTACGAGTACGCATACGCGAGGACACCCATAGTGGTACGGGCCGTACACACGCCTGTACGCTCCCTATCACTATGGGTGTCCTCACGTATGCGTACTCGTAGTGGTACGGGCCGTACACACGCCTGTTCGCTCCCTATCACTACGAGTACGCATACGTGAGGACACCCATAGTGATAGGGAGCGTACAGGCGTGTGTACGGCCCGTACCACTATGGTTGTCCTCGCGTATGCGTCCTCGTAGTGGTACGGGCCGTACACATGCCTGTACGCTCGCCATCACGATGGGTACACATACGGCAGCACTCCCATAGTGATATGGGAACGTACACAGGCCCTCTTCGCAGCAGTACAGCGGTTTTCACACATCACAGTGGTGACAGGCGGCACACAGGTAGGGATAGGGCGGACATACTTGTCCATGGATGGACATACTTGTCCATTAATTGACATCGAGGCATCGTCTGTGCATCACTACATGTGTGGGGCACAGGTGTGACGGCCTGTGATGTGGAACATTACTCCTGAGTCGAGAAGGCACCAGATGTATGATGAGATGTGTACAGATGTACTGTGTGATGGTGCGATGTGTGCCAGGCATGCCCTTGACTCCTTTGACATGTGTGCATGTCGTACTGCGCACTTGGGGTGAGCGTCACTGGCATAGCACGGACACCAACACACGGAAGTGTCCCCTGATGCCCGGTACAGGGGTTATGACACCTGACTTGTCACTACCCACGGTGCACAATGTGACTATGTCATGTATGTGTGGGGGCTTCCCATCAGGTTGATGTTGGAGCACCCTCAAAAGCTGCAGCCGTTGCAGAAACCAACATGTGTCTGTGTGTAGATTGTCATTGCACACTGTTCCGCACACCATGCCACATGTGGTATCGGATGTGAGGTGCACATGTATGCATGGGACATGGAGTAGCGTGACAAGGACATGTCAGCATCCTCACAAGGAATGTGTGGTGAGTCATGACATGTGCACCTTCATGGCAAGGTGTGTGGGCTGTCCTAGTGTAATGTCATGTGACCTGTGGCTCCAGTGTTCCACTACCAGTCTCTGCAATCGGCATCCTACTGCTGCTGATGTGTGGGCGTATGTCACTCCTGTGTTGCGTCTGGCTGTTCACTTGCACTGGGACACAGCTATTCCCATGGCGTGGCATGGGGAGGTTCTCAATCTCCGTGTGTAGCTGGGTCTTGGAAGGAGTGTCACCTTGCATCCATACGTGTCCTGGCCATGTAGCACATACCTGACTCCCTATGTTGCATGTGTGTAGTGACAGATTAACATGTGCTCAGTACACATGAGTTGTTGTCGTAGTGCACTCACTCTTCCTTGTCACTTCCAAATTACTGCAGAGCGCCGCCTCTTGCCCGAAGAATTCCAGACTTGGCTGCCATGCAGGAGAATGACAGCATCCGGCTCTACCGCTTCACCCAACCGTTGATTCTGGAGTTGACGGCGAGACTGGCACCACACCTGCAACCGCAGCACAGGTATCCCACGGCACTGACACCCCAGCTGAAGGTAATGGCTGCCCTACATTTTCTTGCCACGGGTACCTTTCAAAATACCATAGCTCATGTTGGTGGCATGTCCCAGAGCACGTTCAGTGGTGTGCTGCATGATTTCTTAGAGGCCATGTTGATTCACCTGGATGACTTCATCAAGTTCCCAACCCCTGAACAGATGACTGAGGTCAAGCGTGGATTCTATGCCCTGGGAGGGATGCCCCATGTCATTGGGTCCATAGATGGTACACATGTAGCTTTGGTACCACCACACGCACGGGAGGTGGCGTACCGCAATCGGAAGCACTACCACTCCATCAATGCCCTTGTGGTGTGTCAGTCCAACATGGTGATTTCACATGTCTGTGCTCGTTTTCCAGGATCAGCACACGATGCCTACATCATGAGGCGTAGCGGGATGCCTGATATGATGATGCAGCTGCGCAACGAACGGGCATGTGTTGTTGGTGGGTACAGTCTGTCTGTCCTGTATTCTGTATAGCCTACCAGCACGACCGCTTCACCACTTCTAACGATGACCATGTGCTTCCCATGTAGGGGACGCTGGATATCCCAACATGCCTTGGCTGTTGACACCTCTCCGCAACCCCATCACGCCGGCCCAGCTCCGCTACAACACCGCCCATGGCCGGACAAGGCGAGTGATAGAGAGGACGTTTGGCATGCTGAAGAGCCGATTCAGGTGCCTCCACAAGACCGGCGGCGCACTCCCATATGCCCCGGCGAAGGTCTGCAAGATCTTCATGGTCTGCTGCATGCTGCACAACATGGCAGTTGAAAGAGCTGTGCCACTCATCCTGGATCAACATGACGAGGACCATCCACCCGTGGAGGACGAAGGGCTTGGCAATGGGGCTAGTGATGTGGAGGATGTGGAGCCGCAAGAGGACATCCGGACTCGGCTCATACGCGACTTCTTTGCTTAGTGGTGAGTACCAGTGTCTGAGTGTGCACGCATTTGGCCCCGTGTGGCATGCGTTGTGATGTGTGTCTCCACCTGCATGTATGGCACGTGAGTCAGAGGTGTGTGTGGGTGTGTCACTGGAGTGATGGTGCCAGTGATGGTTGTACTTCCCCAGTCATAATTGTGACCTAGCATGTTGTCATCCATACATGTGTCGAGTAAATGCACATGCAAGTGGCTGTGCTTTTTGTGGCTGACTTCTTGTGTGTCTCTCTTCCCCAGGTACCTGCGCATGCCGTCTGCTGGTTGCATAGTTGTGGCACTGCTATTCCTCATGGACATGACATCGTGGGCTGACTCAGCGTTACAGGCACGGACACGTTTGGAAGTCTCCATGGGGTAAGGGATGCATCTGGGGTGTATTGGGTGTGGCAGTTGTTCACGATGTATGCACACTGCCCCTGTCGATGTTTGGTTCCTCTGCAGCCATGTCGCATCCCCATGGGACACGACATGCAGCTGTGTACACCTGAATAGATGGTCTGCCTGGTTGACAGTCATCAGTGATGGGATAGGGGATTGTGATGATGGCATCAATGTGTGTGACACTGCCCTCGGACACATACGGTTAGCATTGGCTTGACATGGTGTGGGACTTCGACATCAGCGGATCTATGGTGTATGGCAGGCTCTCCGTGTGCAGCTGTGGGTATTTAGCTGTTAGCCGACGCTTGTGTGCCAGTTCCATGGCGAACACGCATGTGTGCTGCTGAAGGGGGGTGCCAGTGTTGGACCCACATGTTACTCCACATGATGTGTTCATGTGTACTTCGAGTTGCCTCTGCAATCCCGAATACATGACTAATAAAGGTGTCCCTAGGCCTCCAAGGTGCCTCTTCTCAGTCAATGCTGGTGTGTTGCCACGGTGCATCCTGCATGTCTGGCATGGTATTCCCTGATTGTGGCTATGTGTCAATGTGTCGAGTGGCAAGATGCAAGCTGTGTGTGTGGGCTGAGACTGTGTATTGGGCATGATGTCCATGACTGTGTGGGTATTGTGACATGTGCCATTCCCATGCATCCAACGTTGGCCAGGCCCCCATTCTCTGCATCCACCGGACTCAAGCTTGCAGGACATGGTTCTGCCACCTGTCTACACATACCTGGGTGCCCCCCAGGACACTGGACTGGATCCCTGACCTCTGCGCATGACTGTTGCTGTACTCAATGTGTGTGTCAGCACGGTTGTTCGGCAACCCCCTCAGCTGGTTGGGCCCATCACGGGTGTGTATGGTGCTCCATGTCTGTCTTGCCTAATACACTGTGACCCATGTGTCCTGTGCCAGACTCAGGCCCCAGGGTGTGGATGGTTGAAGAGAAAAGATGACTCAGGCATGTTTTGACTTTACAAGACACATGTTAGGTAATAATGCAACCAGCAGGCATCTACTCTTCATAGTGTGATTTATTATTGGGGGGGGGGGGGACAAAGTGAGGGTCTTTCCGGGATTTTGGAATCCAAAGTTCAGTAGGGGAGTTGGTGTCCTTGCCATTGGAAATCCTCAGAGTCCATGCCACAGTCTTTGTCAACATTGGTCAGCCAGTGACCAGCAGGGCCATGTGGCAGAGAATGTCTCTTGATGCTGTGATGCTGTTGCTCCAGTGGGCCAGGTGCCAGGCCAGGTGTCCTGGGAGATGGTGATGTAGCGCTGACCCTCACGGTCCTTTCCGTGGACGACCCGCCCTCCTGCGGGGAACCTCAGCAGCAGGCCGTGACGACGTCTGGGATGCTCCCTCGGATGTTTCCTCCTCCTCCTCCTGATCCCTCCCTGTGGGTGGTGATGTTCTCCGCCTTCTGGCACAGGGAGGGTCGGCCATGTTGTCGGCCATCCGACGGAGTGTAGCGTGAATCCCCTGGAATGCCGTCACTTGCTCAGCCTGTCTGTCCTCCATCCTCCGTTGGTGTTGCAGTTGACAGGCATGTTGCTGGGCCTGCTGGGTCTTTATCTCATCCAGGGTCCCCTTGATCTCATTGAGGGTGGACACAACCTGGGCCATGCCCGTGGTGTCCTGCCGGTATGAGTCCAGGATGTTACGGACATGGGACAATGCCGGATCCCCAGCCAACTGGTCAGGCTCGCGCCTCCGCCGTCCTCCACTCCCACCACCCCTGCCCACTTGCGCCTGGCCTGCCCTTGTGGGCACATCGGGTCTCCGGGACCCCTGAGGGGTGGCATTGGCGTTGTCGCCTGCCTCCTCCTGGGTGCCCGGGACACCGTGTCCCTCCTGGCCAGCCTGGCTGCATTGTGGTGTTGGGGCAGGGATCCTGGGTGTCTCCTGGGATGTGGCAGGAGTGGGGGTGGTGGTTGGCACAGTTGTACCTGACGCAGGTGCTGCAGGTGGTTGGACACCAGAGGGGCCAGGTCGGTCGGGGTCGTCCACAGAGTGGTGAGAGTGGTCGCTGCCGGTGGGATCGGGCTCCTGCAGATCCAGGTCCTGTGAGTCTTCCCCCCCTGTGTTGGGGGGTGCACCACGACGTTGACCTGTGTGTGAGAGAGACAATGTTAATTTTGGTCCATGCAACATCCATGTTTCATCAGTTTCAAAGTTGGCACATTTCCTCTTGGAATTAGGATCTGTCTTGCATTCCACTCACAGTGCACTTGTGCATGGGTGTGTCCCTTGGGCACCACTTTGGCCCCTTTAACTATGTGTGGCACAGTCTTACTTGCTGCGTCAAGTGTGACTGCAGTCAGCAGTGGAGTGGGCAGGTGTTGCGAGCCATGCATTGGCGCCTTCCGTGTAGCACTGTACATGTGCACATGGAGTGGATCCACACACTTATATGATCCAGGTAGCTGTCGTTGTGCTCGTGAACAGGTTGTGACATGGCCCTGTGTTTTGCCATGGTGAAGAGGGGGGGTTCTGGCACTGGCCACCCTTGTCTACATGCACGCAGTCTACCTGCTGACGAGCAGACATTCGCACACGCCACACGGCTGATTTGCTCTCCCTGTGTCTCGCTCCCTCTCTGTCCCCCTCTCCCTCCCTCCATGTGTCAGCCTCCTCCCTCTGTCCGTCTCCCTCCCTCTCTGTCCCCCTCTCCCTCCCTCTCTGTCCCCCTCTCCCTCCCTCTGTGTCCCCCTCTCCCTCCCTCTGTGTCCCCCTCTCCCTCCCTCCGTGTGTCACCCTCTGTCACCTCAGCCCAGCTTCCTGGGCACACACTGTTAGCAGATCTTTGAGTGGCCCTTGGCTTGTTGATGTGAGTTTGTTTCTGATCTCCAGGCACCCATTGGGTGTGATGTGTGTCTGTGCGCTGCTGCTGTGGTGGTGTGTGCTGCCGCTCTTTCACAATGTTGGCTGTTCATTAGCTGCTGTCATGTGCAAAACAGTGCCTTCACCCCCATGTGTTGATGCAAGGCGTCCGCCATTTGCTGGCAAGTCATTCCTGTGTTGGGACACACTGTTTGTCTGGCTGTGACCTAGGCCATATGGCCGGAGTGCATTGTTGTCTGCTTCTGAGTTGCACTATGTGACTTTTGGGGCCCAGCCTCCCGCCATCCGGGTTACCGTGTCATGTGTTGTTGTCTTCTGTGGCCTGTGACTTGACATTGTCCAGCTGGGTGCATGGGGCATGGTGGCAGCAGTGGCATGTGCGTGCTCATGGAGTGTGGTTGAGTCATGCGATGGCTTGTGGTGGTTGCGTGCCTGTTAGTGATTTTGGTTGTGGATGCCGTTCCCCCCATGTGAGGTGCGTTGTTTGTGTACTCACCCGGGTCTCGGAGTCCTTCTAATCCTTCGACTGCCTCCACCGGCAGTATGGCCATCACCCTCTCCTCCCAGGGATGGTAATGTACGGGTCTGCGGGAGGGCCCTCCTCCGGTGGTGTTGGCCTGGTCGTGTTCCTCCTGCCTCTTGGCTCGGACCCTCCTCCGCAGATCGTACCACCTGTTCTGGCATTCCTGCCTGGTCCTTCTGGTGTCCGCAACAGCATTCACAGCATCGACGATGGTCTGCCACATGGCTGTTTTTGCTGCCAGGCTGGTGTTTCTGACCAATGTTCCAAAGATCTGTGGCTCGACTCTGAGGATTTGATCAACAAGGACCTCCAACTCTCGGTTACTGAACTTTGGATTCTTGGTAGTGGGCATGGTGAGGGGTGTGGGTGTGGATGGTGGGGGGGGGTGTGTGGATGGTGGGGGGGGTGTGTGGATGGTTGTGGGTGTGTGTGTGTGAGAATGTGATGAGGGTGTGTTTGTGAAGGTGGTTGTGTGAAGGTGTGCAAGTGTAAGGTGTGGTGAAGCTTGTAGTATGGTGCTGTGGTGTCTGGCAGCAGTAAGTCTGTTGCAAAGGCTCATGGTTTGTGTGTGTGGGCCCTTTTTATTGGTCCATGGGTGGGTGTGGCAGTGTTTGAAGTTTGGGTGGGTGTGTTATAAGTAGTGGTGGTGTTTTGGGCCTCTGTTTGTCTTTGGCAGTTGCAGGTCAGTGAAGGTGTTTTTGTAGTGTTTGCTGGCCATGTTTAGTGGCTTTGTGCCATTCGTATGGTGTATTCTTGTGTTGTTTAGTTTTGGCCTGGTTGCGTACGTGCGTTTTGAGCGTGTGTACGGTGTGTACATGGGCCATTTGGTTGTAGGGTGCTGTCCTTGTGTGTGGGTTGGTACGACTCGTACATGCGGTTGTGATGTTGGGGCCTGGGGTGCGCTCCGTACTTAGGAGGTTGTGTTGGGGGTAGGACCGGAACGTACTGGGGTGTACATTGACAGGGGTATGACACGTACAGGGGTGGGGGTAGGACTCGAACGTACTGGGGTGTGGGTACACGATGGTACGACACGTACAGGGGTGGGGGTACGACTCGAACGTACTGGGGTGTACATAGACGGTGGTACGGCTCGTACAGGGGTGGTGGTACGACTCGAACATCCTGGGGTGTAGGTACACGATGGTACGACACGTACAGGGGTGGGATAGGACTCGAACGTACTGGGGTGTGGGTACACGGTGGTACGACACGTACAGGGGTGGGGGTACGACTCGAACGTACTGGGGTGTACTTAGACGGTGGTACGACACGTACAGGGGTGGGGGTAGGACTCGAACGTACTGGGGTGTGGGTACACGATGGTACGACACGTACAGGGGTGGGGGTACGACTCGAACGTACTGGGGTGTAGGTACACGATGGTACGACACGTACAGGGGTGGGGGTACGACTCGAACGTACTGGGGTGTGGGTACACGATGGTACGACACGTACAGGGGTGGGGGTACGACTCGAACGTACTGGGGTGTGGGTACACGGTGGTACGACACGTACAGGGGTGGGGGTAGGACTCGAACGTACTGGGGTGTGGGTACACGGTGGTACGACACGTACAGGGGTGGGGATACGACTCGAACGTACTGGGGTGTGGGTACACGATGGTACGACACGTACAGGGGTGGGGGTAGGACTCGAACGTACTGGGGTGTGGGTACACGATGGTACGACACGTACAGGGGTGGGGGTAGGACTCGAACGTACTGGGGTGTGGGTACACGATGGTACGACACGTACAGGGGTGGGGGTAGGACTCGAACGTCCTGGGGTGTAGGTACACGATGGTACGACACGTACAGGGGTGGGGGTAGGACTCGAACGTACTGGGGTGTGGGTACACGGTGGTACGACACGTACAGGGGTGGGGGTACGACTCGAACGTACTGGGGTGTACTTAGACGGTGGTACGACACGTACAGGGGTGGGGGTAGGACTCGAACGTACTGGGGTGTGGGTACACGATGGTACGACACGTACAGGGGTGGGGGTACGACTCGAACGTACTGGGGTGTAGGTACACGATGGTACGACACGTACAGGGGTGGGGGTACGACTCGAACGTACTGGGGTGTGGGTACACGATGGTACGACACGTACAGGGGTGGGGGTACGACTCGAACGTACTGGGGTGTAGGTACACGATGGTACGACACGTACAGGGGTGGGGGTACGACTCGAACGTACTGGGGTGTGGGTACACGGTGGTACGACACGTACAGGGGTGGGGGTACGACTCGAACGTACTGGGGTGTACTTAGACGGTGGTACGACACGTACAGGGGTGGGGGTAGGACTCGAACGTACTGGGGTGTGGGTACACGATGGTACGACACGTACAGGGGTGGGGGTAGGACTCGAACGTACTGGGGTGTGGGTACACGGTGGTACGACACGTACAGGGGTGGGGGTAGGACTCGAACGTACTGGGGTGTGGGTACACGATGGTACGACACGTACAGGGGTGGGGGTAGGACTCGAACGTACTGGGGTGTGGGTACACGATGGTACGACACGTACAGGGGTGGGGGTACGACTCGAACGTACTGGGGTGTAGGTACACGATGGTACGACACGTACAGGGGTGGGGGTATGACTCAAACGTACTGGGGTGTACTTAGACGGTGGTACGACATGTACAGGGGTGGGGGTAGGACTCGAACGTACTGGGGTGTGGGTACATGATGGTACGACATGTACAGGGGTGGGGGTACGACTCGAACGTACTGGGGTGTAGGTACACGATGGTACGACACGTACAGGGGTGGGGGTACGACTCGAACGTACTGGGGTGTGGGTACACGATGGTACGACACGTACAGGGGTGGGGGTAGGACTCGAACGTACTGGGGTGTGGGTACACGATGGTACGACACGTGCAGGGGTGGGGGTAGGACTCGAACGTACTGGGGTGTGGGTACACGATGGTACGACACGTACAGGGGTGGGGGTACGACTCGAACGTACTGGGGTGTAGGTACACGATGGTACGACACGTACAGGGGTGGGGGTACGACTCGAACGTACTGGGGTGTACTTAGACGGTGGTACGACACGTACAGGGGTGGGGGTAGGACTCGAACGTACTGGGGTGTGGGTACACGATGGTACGACACGTACAGGGGTGGGGGTAGGACTCGAACGTACTGGGGTGTACTTAGACGGTGGTACGACACGTACAGGGGTGGGGGTAGGACTCGAACGTCCTGGGGTGTGGGTACACGATGGCACGACACGTACAGGGGTGGGGGTACGACTCGAACGTACTGGGGTGTAGGTACACGATGGTACAACACGTACAGGGGTGGGGGTACGACTCGAACGTACTGGGGTGTGGGTACACGATGGTACGACACATACAGGGGTGGGGGTAGGACTCGAACGTACTGGGGTGTGGGTACATGATGGTACGACACGTACAGGGGTGGGGGTAGGACTCGAACGTACTGGGGTGTAGGTACACGATGGTACGACACGTACAGGGGTGGGGGTAGGACTCGAACGTACTGGGGTGTACCTAGACGGGTGGGGGTGTACATACACGGGGGTACGTGTCGGACGTACGGGGGCTGGGGGGAGTGTTGGGCGCGTATGCGGGCACATGTCTCCATGGTTGCTATAGGAGTTCGGTGCGGACGGTGTTTTTTCCACACGGTTGTAACCTCGGACGCACGGGATGGATCGTGATTCCTCGGTCGGACTTGACTTTTCACGTTTGTACGGTAAATCGTCCGAGGACGTGTCGGACACATTTTCCGACCCGAGGACGTGTGGGGAATGATTCCCAATGCGGTTCGTATGGACTTTTTACCATGCGAATCGTGATTGCCAGTTCGTACGGCACTTGTACGATTCGTACGGTAAAAAGACCGGATACGAGTCGCACGGGGTAATTTTTTACCGGATCGTGATCGGCACCTTAGTGAAGATTTTTGTAAATGTCTCCATATACATTGGTTTAGATGGAAGTAACATCCTTGGATAGCTGTATGGGGGTACAGTTTTAGAATGGAATTTATCATGGCTTGCTCAAAGTCTATGATAATTCTTTGAGGGTAAAAATCATTTGATTCTTGTTTTATTTTTCCTAGCATTTCATTATATGTTGTGTTTTGTTTGTTAGGTAATAGTGCATAAATTAAAGGTATGGAAGTGTTGTGATATTGACCGTGTATTGTGTAAAGCTGGTAGAATGGTTTTGGGCATATTGTAAAGGTGCCATCCATCATCCATGTTTGGCATTGTTGCAGTTTAGTTATATTGTTTGCAGTAGCAAACATTATGATTCTTTTTTCTGGGCTTTTGTTATCAAAAAAAATAAAAGGTTCATTATTGTGGGTGATACTTAATTCTGGTGGAATGATGATCTCTTGAAAAGTTTTAGGGGATGGTATAGTTGTCGTGGTTGCTTTTTTGGTCCTAGCAATAGTTCTTTTTATAGAAGCAATTGATGGTAATTGGCCTCTTGCTTCTTTGGGCACTCTAGGTAATAGTTCTTTTAGGATTACACTTGTAGCAGTTTGTGAACCTGTGCTTAATTCTTTGATATTTTCAAGAGTTGATCTGACTTCTATTTCAGAGAGATTGGGTGGATGGTTATGCTCTCTTGTATATAGTACAGTTGTTTCTCTTGTTGTTGCTCGTCCGTAGCATTTGTTAGAATAATATTTAGTACACTTCCAGTTCACTTTTCGGTCCGTCTGCTTTTCTTGGGTGTATGTGTAACCCATGTAACACAATAGGAATTTTCCTTTCTGTGAAGTTATAAATTGGGCTTCTTCTGTCATCGTGATGTGTTACAAATCTGGAAAAAATGTATATTAAAATAAATGCAATAGTACTTTATATATTTAAATGAAAATAGCAAAAAAGCATTTTTTTTATATATACTTACCAAGTGTTTTTGGTTGTATTTGAATGAAGATGTTGTTTGTAGACAAAAGGTTGTTTAGTTGATGTAGTCTCTGAAAGTTAAAGAACATTTATTGTTGGGGTTGGTTTAGTTTTTTAAGTGGGGTGGTATTGCTGTTTGGTATAGACTATATATTTATTGTAGAAACGTATTTTATTGTTTTACAAATTAACAACTCAAAAAACATTCCCCCGCCTTCACCTGTCCCGGAAGTACCACAAATTTATCATCAAGACCAATTATTCAGGAGAATGAACAACCTTTCCACCCAGTTCTCTACTCCCCCTCCCTCCCCCACCACATGTCAATGTACCCCCGTCCCCTACCTCTCTTACTATGTGCCCCTCCTGCCTAATAAATAAGATGCAGTAGCCTAACCTCTCCCTAAGCAAACAGAGCCTACCCTCATGCCCAGTGGTATAGACTATAGGTGTTAATTTATACAGGTTTTTAAAAATTTAAAAAAGAGAACATGGATTTGTTTAGGGGTTTAGGATGTTTTGG
Organism: Triturus cristatus; assembly: GCF_964204655.1. Taxonomy (NCBI): domain Eukaryota; kingdom Metazoa; phylum Chordata; class Amphibia; order Caudata; family Salamandridae; genus Triturus; species Triturus cristatus. The sequence continues at coordinate 1,151,579,726 of NC_140589.1, forward strand.
GGTTTGAGTAGGATTTAATTAATATTTTATAAAGTATTTTGATAGTATACTTACTTTTTAGTGAGTCTTTTCTGGCAATCTTCAATATTTTCTTTAGCTGTTTGGAGTAATATCTGTAGTGGAAACATAAAGAGATGGAATATATAAGTTAGTTATTTATTTGAGTAAAGATAAATTAGTGTTTTAGTTTAATTTGGCAGTTTAGTTAGAAAAGAATATTTACTTACGTTTTTAGAATAGTAGTAGGATGTAGGTTTCTTCTGTTTAGTAGAGTTTCTTCTTCGTTCAATGCTTTGGTTTAAGGCACAGTAGAAGACTTGTTTTAATTGGTTTATATAGTGGTTTCAAATTGTTTCTTGAATGTTATTGGTTGTTTTCTGTATGTGGCCTTTCTATTGGATGGTTTGAATTTTTTTTAGTTAATTGGTTTCCTTTTATGGAAAATGCTAAGTAAGAGTATATTTAGTTTTAAAGGAGGAGAGTTTTAAATCATTATATATAAAAAGATTGTTTATAATGTGTAGTAATTTTATTTAAATGTGTTCGAAATGCCAATGTGATAATTATTTCAGTGTTTTTTTATTATGTTGTTAAATATTGAGATCGCTATAAATGTTATGTTTAAGTAGAATCTCATTTGAAAATGTATGTTTTGGGAAAATATTGTCTTTATGTTGTTGAAAGTATTGGTTTTATTAGTATTAGAATTGTCGATATATTTTAAAAAAACGATATTATTGATGTCTATATTTTGGTTATCGATATTTGTGACATGTGTCATATTTTTTAACTCATGTCGATATTTAGTATTGCGATATTAATGTGTGCGATATTTGTGTGATCGATATAATTGTATTACGATATTGTAGTGTCGATATTAGTGTAGTTTTTTAAATAAGTATACAATGTCGATATTTTTGATGTCGATATATTTGATGCGATATTTGTGTAGTTCGATAATGTGTCTGTCGATAATATGTCAGAGATCCAAAATCAAGATGTGGGCGAGGATTGTGGACAAGGTGAACGCTCAAGCACCAGCAAGGTGCACAAAGGACGATATCCAGAACAGGTGGTATGACGTGCGCAGGAGGGTCAAGAAACGCATCGAAAAAGATCACGCCCTGAGTCAGTGCACCAGCGGTGGCCCTCCTGCCAAACCAGTCTACTTCAGGACCTGGGAGGAGAAGGTGTGGGACATCCTACCACCAGAGAGCGTCCATGGCCTAACAGACATCCCAGAGACTGGTGAGTACACAAACAACAAACCCAAGATTGTGTGGCAAGGGGACAGTGAAACCATGCACCCCAAGCAAACCTACACTAACCAATAGATTATCAACCCAAGATGTGTATGCCAGTCACACAAACACAATATCTGGCATCTCATAGTGACCGGGAACTGTGTCATGACATGCACCAACCTACAAACAAATAGAGCAAGCCACTGCAAGACAGTTTTCCACCACAAACACACCACCTCACAGTGCAGCTGACTGTCAGGAAGGAATAGTGGGGATGCAGGTGAAGTGAGTGTAGACAAAAGCATGATGGGGCCTGTAGTCACAGATAATGCTCCCCCTCCTGATTGGCCCATCAAGACCTCTCTGAAACATGCCCACATCACAGGGAGTGGAAAATGACTGACAAGATGGCTGACACTGGGTCCTGCTGTGGGGAGCACAAGGCCCTGCTAGGGCATGTGCGCAAATCAGAAGCAGGACACCACTGACTGACATCCTGAAAGACAACTTGCACACCCTACAATGGAAGCACGTGTCATGATGGGAAGGAGGACTGACAGCTCTGACCATACTAATCAGCATGGGGAGACCCCCCCAACACAAACTCCACACAACTCACCGGGTACAATGCATTGACACACACCTTATTGAAATATCAGCAAAAGATCCCCCGTACTGGGTGCTGCTGTGTGAAGCACAGGTGCTCACTTGGGACTTGTAGCCAAACACCAGGATTTCACAGTCAGCCATCTTGACATTGCTGTCACACCCCCTCACAGGGAAGCAGAGTCAAGAGGGAGGAAGCATGGGCATGCTGGGAAGGGGGGTGTAGCCAAGAGTATGATGGGACTCGCAGTCACAGACAGACTACACCCACCCACATGGCCCAGCAAGATCAACCTGAACCATACTCGCCTCACAGGGAGTGGGAAGGGACCGACAAGATGTCTGACACTGAGCTCTGTTGTGGGGAGCACAAGGCCATGCTGGGACTGCTAGCCAAAAAAATACCAGGATTTCACAGTCAGCCATCTTGCCATTGCTGTCACACCCCCTCACAGGGAAGCAGAGTCAAGAGGGAGGGAGCATGGGCATGCTGGGAAGGGGGGTGTAGCCAAGAGTATGATGGGACTCGCAGTCACAGACAGCCTACACGCACCCACATGGCCCAGCAAGATCAACCTGAACCATACTCGCCTCACAGGGAGTGGGAAGGGACCGACAAGATGTCTGACACTGGGCTCTGTTGTGGGGAGCACAAGGCCATGCTGGCAAATGGCCAACAACAAGATCAAACATTGTCTGTGACAAGCTGGGAAAAAGTAGTGTACAGGTAGGCATCTGTTAGAAAAGTAGAAAATGTCATGTTTGTGAACCAACGATGCATGTAGAAACATAAATCACATTGTGTGTCTCTTCCGAACACAGGTCGTGCTGGGCACCCACTGACAAATGACGAGGATACCCAGTCCCAGACTCTGTTGGACACTGAGCTCTCTGGTCTGACTCTCTCACTGTCCTCCACCATCTGGACACCGACAGAGCACCCCCGCCAACACGGACAGACCAAGGGCAATCAACACCTACAGCACAAGGACACAGGAACCCCCAGAAGCTACAGCCAACACCACCAGCAACACCACCCAAGGGGTCCCAGGGTCACCTGTGGGTACCGCCGCTGGTCCTTCCTGTGTGGAGAGGGGTGCTGGGAGGGGTGGGAGGCACAGGGCACGCCTTGCAGAGGGGTCTGGACTGCATGATGACCCCCAACTGGCACGCATCATAGATGCGTACCAGGATAGCACCGGAGGATTTGGCCAGGTAGTGGGGATCCTCAAGGACATAAAACAGGAGCAGGTCGCCCACCATGCCCGCATGGAGGCAAAGTGGGATGCCCTTACTGCGGTGCATCGGGACATACTACAATGCCTCTGCCAGATCAACACCAACCTGTCCCCACCCCCCTGTGTGCCCACAACATCTGTCGCAACACCATCTGCCAGTGCCACAGGGAGGGAGGAGGACTCTGGCGGAGAGTCCCCTGCACCGTAGAGGCCTGCACATGAGGATCCACCCCCCCCCCCCCCGGAAGAAGAGGGGTCGTCCGAAGAAGGACATGTGAGAGGCAGATGTCCCAGCACATCCCCCAGGGCCTCTAAACCTGTTCTGGACAATGTTCTTTGTGCGCAACCCGTTCACCTTGTCCAATCGCACACAACTCGCCCACATGACATGGAGGGTTCATGTTGGGCCAATGTATCAGATGACTGTGGTCTTTACTCTGGACATTTCATCCACCAGCACTTCCAACTCAAATGTGAACTTTGGATTCCCAAACCACTGTACAGCACCCACCATCCTGTGCACCTCACTCACACATGTTTGTAAATAAACTCACCAGTACACCATACTTGCTTCTGTTGTGATTCAAACTTGTCATTTTCAGGGCGAAGTCGACCTGCTACACAACACAGTGCATGCCAAATACTTCAACAATGTGACCAACGTAAGGTCAGTCATGGGGATGTGACACATGTGAGGAGACACACCACTATGGCAACACAAAACATACTCACCATGGCCATGTGACTCATCACACACAATGATGTTGACCTGAAACACATTGGCATGCACAACTCCAAGCACAGTCAGTGGTAACAAGTCCACGGGTGAGGTAAGCAGATATCACTCAGATGTGGGAAGACAGACAACGCACATAACAAAGCGTAGCACAGGTTCATTACACATCAGCAACACGTTTATTCCACAATAGTTGCACGGTAATTCTACGTAACAGTGGACACACGCTCACAATGTTTTGGAGAATGGAAGTCCAGGGATGTGTGGTACATCAGTTGATGGGAATTGTCAACTTACACACTGGTGTTGGCTTCTGGGTGTTGGGGGTCAGTGTTGACCACACAACAGGCAAAGGACCCTGGGAAGGACAGACAAGATACAGTCAAAAGCACAGATGAACAGGAGAGAAATGCAATACACATGCACAAAACATGTTGCAAAACACCTACACAAACACTAGTTAGCAGTACTACCCTATTGTGGAGTACACACCACCTGAATGGACACATCACAGTACGCATCCAGTCAAGTGGCACACAGACACACTCAGACAGCAACAGAGCTGGCTCAACACATTCCTGGCTACCTCCATACAATGACATAACAACCCTGGAAACTCACTTTCAGGTGAAGAAGTTGTTGATGAGCTGGGAGCGGATGTCACCATTATCTTTATCATCATTGGCATCTTGGCCCAGGCCGGGATCCTCCACAGGTGCCGGACGTTGGTCGTCGTCATCCTCATCCAGGATGAGAGGCACCTCCTTCCGCACCGCCATGTTGTGTAGCATGCAGCAGACCAGTATTATTTTGCACACCTTTGCAGGCTCATATGGGAGGGCCCCTCCGGTCTTGTCCAGGCAGCGAAAGCGGCTTTTCAGGAGGCCGAATGTCCGCTCAATCACCCTCCTGCTCCGACCATGTGCCTCATTGTAGCGCAGCTCGGCTGGTGTCACAGTGTTCCTGACGGGTGTCAGCAACAACGGCATGTTGGGGTATCCGGAGTCACCTACACACACAAAAATGAACAAGTAGATGAGTTTGTTAGGAGTGCGGAATACAACACTGAAAAACACACACAATGAGAAACAGTCAGTACACACCGACAAGCCAGGCACGCTGAGCTGGCATCTGTGACATCAGCGTTGCAATGTGACTACTCCTCATTATGTAGGCATCGTGCGCTGAACCAGGGAACCATGCACACACATGTGTGATCAACATGTCAGCAAGTCAGACCACCAGAGCATTGATCGAATGTTAGTGCTTCCTGTTCCGGTATGCCTGCTCATGTGCCTGTGGTGGTATCAGGGCAACATGTGTCCCGTCAATGGATCCAATGACATTTGGCATCCTCCCCAGTGTATGAAAGGCATCCTTAATTTCAGGGAGTTCATCTTGGCTCGGGAACTTGATATACAGGTCGAGGAATTGCAACATCCCCTCCAAGACATCGCGTAGCACCCGACTAAACATCGTTTGTGACATACCACCAGCAGTAGCCACAGTGTACTGGAAGGTACCAGTAGCAAAGAAGTGCAGGGCTGCCATCACCTTCACCTCTGGGGTCAGAGCTGTAGGGTATGTCCGGCCAGGTAGCAGATGTGGCGCCAACTGCTCCGCCAACTCCTCAATCAGTGGCCTGGTGAAGCGGTACCGTCTGATGCTGTGGCGTTCCTGCATGGTTGCAAGGTCTGGGAACGGACCTTGCACAGCTGGTGCCCTGCAGTCCAGAGATGCGCAAAGGAAGATTGTCAGTACATCCCCCCATGTGGCCATGAACACGATCACTCTCACATGCTAGTTCATGACATTACACAATGTACTGAGGTGTGTGCTGTTGGTCATGGACACATATGTCACCTACAAGACCACCACCTCACATCTCAATTCCACATGTCCACATGAGTCCCATGTAGTGCAATGGGCCAATCATCTGGCTGTGTCACCCAACCTATGTGCTGCTGCAACGTTCAAAAAACCCACCCCAGTGACTAATGAGGACTCATGTCTCCCAGGCATCACAGATCTTTGCCATGCAGAAACCCAGGCTCCCTGTATTGCCACATCAACACAGCAATGGACATGGTGTAGCACGTACACACCACAAGGCAAGCGTAAGTCCCACAGGTAGTGGCCACTGTTGTTCATGCCAGCCCTACATGTACGTCTCTTAGACACACACACCATCAAGGTTGATGCATATACCACATGGATGTGGAGACTGTCACCCATTGGTGACATGTGATCAGACACATCTGAGACACAACATGCACACAGACTGTGGGTGCACATCAGTATTGGGGCTACAGGTCTCACTGTGACGTACATGCCATCACCCCCAGGACTCAGGGTGTTGGACAGGCCACATGAAGGGCTTGCTCCCTCCCCGCATGACACGGCCCAAGCCCCGGCCCTCCAGGTGTGACCTACAGGACCAACCCGCAACCCGTCTCCAGACGGAACTCCTACCCCCGGACATCTGTGTATCATGGGGCCGACCCTCTCCCGGCTCCCCCGTCCGGACCAGCCGCCATCTTGGACACTGCACCACGAGGCCGCGTGGCCTCAGCTGGACCCTAACCCTGGGCCTGGCCAGGCCCCGCCATCCCGGCACCACCATCCACCCAGGAGGTGAACGGACCACTTGGCAGGTCAATGGGAGAAAGGAGTGTCGGTGGCTCACCCCCGCCAGGTGCCGATCGCCCTCCAGCTCCCCCGGGCGCTGGCTCCACCCCCTGCTGGGTGTCTGGACTCCTTCATCCCGGACCTCCCGACCTCCAAGTGCGAGGGTCCGGACATCAAAGGGCGCCAGACCTATAACTAGGGCAGCTCCAGAGCAGGGAGGCAGTTGTATCCTGGAGTCGAGAGACACCGAGAAGAACTCATCCTTGACGGACTACCGGCGCTGCCGTAGCCCTGCCTTGTGAACTATCGTCCTGCCTGCTGGCGCTGCCGCGGCCTTCTGCATCCTCCATCCTCGTCGGGACCTGCTGGCGCTGCCGCGGTCCATTGTAACCACCATCTTCATCGGGGCCTGCTGGCGCTGCCGCGGACCGTGTAACGACCATCTTCATCGGGACCTGCTGGCGCTGCCGCGGACCGTGTAACGACCCCCTTCACCGGGACCTGCTGGCGCTGCCGCGGCCCGTCCAAAGCTAGAACACCGAGCTCGAGGATTGTGAGCTTTCCATCATCGCATCTACCAGATTGGTAACCAGACTGTCCCGCTATCCCCTTTTCCCAAACCCAGAGACTAGAATCGAGGGGACCCCTGAGTCCAGACCTCCTTGTACCATTCCAGCGTACCTTAAGAAACTACTTATAAAGAACGTTAAAGCCTATCCTTGTGTGGTGTACATCTGTGGGGGGGGGGGAAGTTATTCGTCTGTACGATCGCTGGAGACGGCTCTCCCCGGAGACCTCTCCCCTTGTCCTCGGCCGACCCTCCCGGTCCGTCTAACATTGGTGGCCAGCGGCGCGATCCGAATCAACGCGTAATCGTACAGAGAGTAGCTCACCCCACGACAAAACCACAATGTCAACCAAAGAGAGCGGATCTACCGAGAAATTCCAGATGGATAAATTGGAAGAGTACAGCCATCGCGAATTAAAACAATTCTGCATGGAACTAGGCATTGCTACCACCGGCCTGAGTACCAAAGACGATTTCAAGCACGCCATCGAGTCGTGGGCAGAAACAGGGGTCACCAGATCCCCAGACCGAAACAGCGCAGCATCAGAGAGGATCGCCACGGCTCCCGAGGAGCGAGGAACGGGCCTCTCACAGGAAGAGATCCAAGAAAGAGAAAAAAACAGACTACATGAGTTAGAAATGGCACTACTCAAAATGGACGGTGAACTAAAGTTAGCCGAGCAAAAACTGAACCTAGAGCATCTGCGGCTCCGAGAAGAACGGGAAGAAAAACAGAGGCAGAGAGAGCTCGAAGAAAAGAGACTAGCGTACGAACACGAGCGCAAACTGGCAGAAATAGACCTACGGAAGCAGAACAAAGAACCGGAGGTGCCCGAGCGACCGCGCACCCCGGGAGCGACAGAAAAGAAAGTCCACATCCCCAAGGATGTCGTTCGAGAGTATGTCCGGGAGGACGACATACAACAGTGGTTCAAGGCCTACGAGATCGCCATGACCTCCCACCGGATCGATCGAAGTGACTGGGGAGCCGGCCTATGGGGGAGGTTCGTCAACGAAGGCCGTGATGCCCTGCTACAGCTCCCAGACCATCAGATGTCATCCTATGACCACATGAAGGCTGCCCTCCTCACCCGATATGGGCTCACGCCCGAAATGTACCGCCAGAGGTTTCGAGACTGCACCCGGATCCCGGGTACAACTTGGGTGGAATATGTCAACTATTTCAGCCGAGCCTTCGAGGGTTGGATCAAGGGAAGCCACGTAACGACCTACGAGCAACTTTTTAATCTTATGGTGTGGGAGCACCTCTCTAACAACTGCTTCGTCGAGCTCAGGCAGCACCTCCTCGACAGTAAATTGACTGACCCCCGGCAACTCGCCGCCGAAGCTGACCGGTGGGAAAGCACCCGAGTGGGCCGGAGAGGGCCACACGAGCAGAACCGGAACCACCAAGGTCAGCACCGTCCCCGAGGAGGAGGAGGAGGCCAGGGGCGAGGGAGAGACACCGTCCCGGCCACTCCCGCTGCCAGCACCCCGCCCCCGGCCGGCCGGGGCCACCCCCCGATGCGCCCGGGGTTCCGAGCCAACGTCACGTGTCACCGATGCCAGCGAGTCGGCCACTACGCCAATGACCCGAGCTGCCCGCAGAACCAAACGCCAAAACCCCGCCAGGTAGCTGCCGCCGCCCTGGGGGGAGAACAAATCTCCGAAGAACAAGAAGAATATGAGCAGGCACAACAAGAGTGGGAACCGGCCGCCATGGTTCTAGCGTGCCTAGGGGGAAGAGACATGGTCCCGCGGGCCCCCCTACCCGCCAACACCAGAAAATATAGCCAGTGGGTGAACATTAATGGGCGCCGGGCCGAAGCACTACGTGACACCGGGGCCAGTGTGACGGCCGTCCGCTGTCACCTGGTAAAACCAGAGCAGATCCTGCCGAACATTCTCTGCCCCGTCCGTTCGGCCGACAATTCAGAAAGTCTGTGTCGGATGGCCTGCGTCCCCTTCGAATGGGGAGGAGTCTCCGGCATGTTGAAGGTGACGGTCCGAGATGATGCCCCCGTAGACTGTCTCCTGGGGAATGATCTTGAGAGTTCCCCGTGGGCCGCCGTCGAAAGGAGAGAGCATTTGGGGATGTTGGGCCTCCCGGACTGGGCGTGCGTAACCACCCGGTCCGTGGCCGCCCGTACCATCCCCCGACCAGAAGAACCAGAATGGCCAGCACCTCCTCCCCCGATCGCTCCAGTAGAGGACACCGACTATACCGACCCCCCAGAGCAAACCCCCGAAGGGGTCGCCCAGGCCCAGGACCTTCCCGACCTGGCTCAGTGGCGTCAAGAAGGGGGGCCCACCCAGGAACAGTTCCGTCAAGAGCAAAAGACCTGTCCCTCCCTCGAGGGACTCCGCCAGCAAGCCCTCGCCCAAAGCGCAGGGGACACCACCGGAGCCCATTGGATCTATTGGGACAACGACCTACTATACAGTGAACAGAGAATCGCGGAGTTAGGGGCCAGTCGAGTGTTGGTCGTGCCCCTCCGTTTCAGAGACTTCCTGCTAAATTTGGCCCACGATGTCCCTCTGGCTGGACACCTGGGCCAGGACAAAACCTACAGTCGCCTGGTGACACACTTTTTTTGGCCGAAGATGAGAAACGATGTCCTCAACCACTGCCGGTCCTGCCCCACGTGCCAGGCCAGCGGGAAGAGCGGCCGCAAACTCAGAGCACCTCTGCAACCCTTCCCAGTTGTCACCACCCCGTTCGAGAGGGTGGGAATAGACATTGTGGGGCCCCTGGACCCCCTTACAGCACAAGGACATCGGTTCATCCTGGTACTGGTGGACCACGCCACCCGCTACCCCGAGGCTGTGCCCCTGCGAACGGTAACAGCCCCGGTGGTCGGCCGGGCCCTGATGGGGATCTTCTCCCGGGTGGGCTTCCCCCGAGAAGTCGTCAGCGACAGAGGCACAAACTTTATCTCGAAATATATGAAGTCCCTCTGGCAACAGTGCGGGGTCACCTACCGATTCACGACCCCCTATCACCCTCAAGGAAACGGACTAGTCGAGCGGTTCAACCGCACGCTCAAGGGAATGATTGGGGGGTTGGAAGAGCCCCTCCGTCGCCAGTGGGATGTACTACTTCCGTGCCTCCTCTTCGCCTATCGGGAAGTTCCCCAGAAGTCCCTCGGCTTCAGCCCTTTCGAGCTCCTGTACGGACACCCTGTGCGAGGGCCCCTCAGCCTAGTCAAAGAAGGTTGGGAGATGGCCCCCCTAAAGACCCCTCCAGACGTCTTCAAGTACCTCCTGACACTACGCAACCAGACCCGGCGGTTCAGGGAGATGGCCAAAGCAAACCTTGAGGCCAGTCAGGAGGACATGAAAAAATGGTACGACCGAAATGCCTCCTCCATCGAATTTGAACCTGGCCAGCAAGTGTGGGTGATGTCCCCCACCGAACCATGTGCCTTGCAGGACAAGTGGACGGGGCCCTTCAAAGTGGTCAAACGCAAAAGTCCCGTCACCTATCTCATCGATATGGAATCTCCCCGGAACCCCCTCCGGGTCCTCCACACCAACAGACTCAAGCCCCACTTTGTGCGCTCAGAGCTCAGCCTCCTGATGGCTACAGACAGTGGAGCAGAAGAAGACTCCGAGCCTCTCCCGGATCTCCTGACGACTCAGGAGAAGGATGGTTCCGTGGACGGGGTTCGGCTCTCCGATGCCCTCACCCCAGAGCAGCGCCAAGGCTGCCGGGACCTCCTGCTGCAGTTTTCTACCTTGTTTTCCCTTACCCCAGGGGTCACTCCCTGGTGCTTGCACGACGTGGACACTGGGGACAGTCCCCCTGTCAGACACCGGGCCTACCGCGTACCAGATCGGGTGCGGGCCTGCATCCAAGAAGAAGTATCCAAGATGCTCACGCTCGGGGTCATCGCGCCCTCGGATAGCCCCTGGGCCAGCCCGGTCGTGCTGGTCCCCAAGGCTGCCGCCCCCGGCACCACTCCTGAGCTCCGATTCTGCGTCGACTATCGGGGCTTGAATGCTGTCACCAGGACCGACGCTCATCCCATCCCCCGAGCGGATGAATTGATCGACCGCATGGGAGCTGCCCGCTACCTCAGCATCTTCGACCTGACAGCGGGCTACTGGCAGATCGGCCTCACACCCCGGGCCCAAGAACGTTCCGCCTTTTCTACCCCCGATGGCCACTACCACTTCAAGGTCATGCCCTTCGGCATGAAGAATGCCCCAGCTACTTTTCAGCGACTAGTGAACCAGGTCTTGGCGGGGCTCGAGGAGTTCAGCGCCGCCTACCTGGACGATATCGCTGTGTACAGCCGCCACTGGTCTGACCACCTCCACCACCTCCGAGAGGTCCTGCAGGCCCTCCAGCGGGCCGGCCTCACAATCAAGGCCGGCAAGTGCCAAATTGGGCAGGGATCCGTGACCTACCTCGGACACCAGGTGGGAAGCGGTCTAGTGGCCCCTCTGCAACTCAAAATCGCTGCCATCTAGTCCTGGCAGCCCCCAGTCACGCAGACCGAGGTCCGAGCCTTCTTGGGGCTCACCGGCTACTACCGGCGGTTCGTGAGGGACTATGGCAGCATTGTGGGGCCCCTCACGGGACTCACCTCCAAAAACCAACCGAAGAAGGTTAACTGGACCCCCGACTGTCGAGCGGCCTTCGAGAAGCTGAAAGCCGCCATGTGCACTGCCCCTGTGCTCCAGGCCCCCGATTACAGTCGGGAATTCATTGTGCAAACGGATGCCTCCGACCATGGCATCGGGGCGGTCCTCTCCCAGCTGAACCCCGAGGGACTGGACCACCCGGTGGCCTTCATTAGCAGACGCCTCCTGGCCCGAGAACAGCGCTGGAGCACAATCGAGAGGGAGGCCTTCGCAGTGGTGTGGGCCCTCAAAAAGCTCCGGCCCTATCTCTTCGGTACCCACTTCCGGGTGCAGACGGATCATCGACCCCTGCAGTGGCTAATGCAGATGCGGGGGGAAAACCCCAAACTATTGCGCTGGTCCATCTCCCTGCAGGGGATGGACTTCACTGTGGAACATCGGCCGGGCCAAGACCACGCCAACGCAGATGGCCTGTCACGCTTTTTCCTCCTCGACGAGGAAAGTCCCCAAGAGGATGGGTGACTCTCCCCGCCTTCAGCTGGGGGGGACGCATGTTGGACAGGCCACATGAAGGGCTTGCTCCCTCCCCGCATGACACGGCCCAAGCCCCGGCCCTCCAGGTGTGACCTACAGGACCAACCCGCAACCCGTCTCCAGACGGAACTCCTACCCCCGGACATCTGTGTATCATGGGGCCGACCCTCTCCCGGCTCCCCCGTCCGGACCAGCCGCCATCTTGGACACTGCACCACGAGGCCGTGTGGCCTCAGCTGGACCCTAACCCTGGGCCTGGCCAGGCCCCGCCATCCCGGCACCACCATCCACCCAGGAGGTGAACGGACCACTTGGCAGGTCAATGGGAGAAAGGAGTGTTGGTGGCTCTCCCCCGCCAGGTGCCGATCGCCCTCCAGCTCCCCCGGGCGCTGGCTCCACCCCCTGCTGGGTGTCTGGACTCCTTCATCCCGGACCTCCCGACCTCCAAGTGCGAGGGTCCGGACATCAAAGGGCGCCAGACCTATAACTAGGGCAGCTCCAGAGCAGGGAGGCAGTTGTATCCTGGAGTCGAGAGACACCGAGAAGAACTCATCCTTGACGGACTACCGGCGCTGCCGTAGCCCTGCCTTGTGAACTATCGTCCTGCCTGCTGGCGCTGCCGCGGCCTTCTGCATCCTCCATCCTCGTCGGGACCTGCTGGCGCTGCCGCGGTCCATTGTAACCACCATCTTCATCGGGGCCTGCTGGCGCTGCCGCGGACCGTGTAACGACCATCTTCATCGGGACCTGCTGGCGCTGCCGCGGACCGTGTAACGACCCCCTTCACCGGGACCTGCTGGCGCTGCCGCGGCCCGTCCTAAGCTAGAACACTGAGCTCGAGGATTGTGAGCTATCCATCATCGCATCTACCAGATTGGTAACCAGACTGTCCCGCTACCCCCTTTTCCCAAACCCAGAGACTAGAATCGAGGGGACCCCTGAGTCCAGACCTCCTTGTACCATTCCAGCGTACCTTAAGAAACTACTTATAAAGAACGTTAAAGCCTATCCTTGTGTGGTGTACATCTGTGGGGGGGGGGAAGTTATTCGTCTGTACGATCGCTGGAGACGGCTCTCCCCGGAGACCTCTCCCCTTGTCCTCGGCCGACCCTCCCGGTCCGTCTAACACAGGGTGTATGTGACATGCCCCAAACATATCCAACCTGACACTGTGGCCTTCACTCATGCCCATTACTGTCCAATTGCACATCACAGTGCTAATGTGCACAACACACAAAGGACTCAGCCCCCATGTACAAGATAACAGCCTGGGAGTGGCTGCACAAAGTGCCAGACAAAAAAACAGCTGTGGCTCCCTCAAACACCCAGGGAATGCAGCCTCACATGCCATGGGACACTGTGTGGCCAATGCTATAGTGTGGCAGGTGTGTGCAGGTGTCCATGGCGAGAATATGTGTGATGCACCCTCCTCATCTGTTCCACAGGTGTGGCCCCTACAGTCTTTTGATTGTGTCACTAGGGAACTGTGTCCCTGCAGTCAGCTATGTATCAGGTACCAGCCAGCATCAGTTCCCGTGACTCTGTTGTGTGTGTCATGGGTGGGTCAATTGTTTACACAATGCCTGAGATCTGACATGTGAACTGAGTGTGCCCTTGAGATGTGTACCAATTGCTGGTCTGACTCGCAACATGTTTCTGGGGTATTCAATACAAAACCATGCAGCAGGGTACTCCAATTTTTGGGCATCAGGAGTATGTATCGCAAGTATGCCACAATTGCTTAGCCACCTGACTACTGTCCGGGGCAAAACACTGTTTCACTTAGTCCTGCCCAGTCCTGCCCCCTCAGGGCATTCAGAAACACTATGTAATCCCACTCCTGTGTGTGAAATTGCAGGTTGTGCTTCGTGACATGTGACCTCAGGTGTGTGCCTCTGTGTCATTAGGGTGTGGCTTGTTGCTACGTACAACTGGGGTGTCCATGATTCCGAGGGTCAGCATGACATCTGCAATGTGACTGTGGGAGACAAGACCTGTGTGACATATAGGTGTGTGAGCATCTGACAGCGCACAATGGTGTATGCAACTGTGCCCCTGATGCAGCTGGGTTATATGCATGGCAGACTGTGATGTGTTAATGTACATGGATTTGTGTTTGCTGAGACTCATATGTCTGATTTTCATGATGTGGGGTCTTCTGGGTCCTGGATATGTTGTTTAGATGGGATGGGCAAGTGCGCCGGTCATCTGCAGAGTCATATTTGCCCCTGAGCTAGGATTGTGCATAAGTGCATATTGTTGTTGTCTGGATGCCCTGCCCCTGTGACAGGAGACAGTGTTGACTGACTCACAGGGCATCCCAGTGCCATGGCATTGAACTTGCTATGAGTGAGCCTGCGTTGTGTTCAAGTGTGCACCATGCACCCCATTGTGGCCTTGCCCATCAGGACATGAGTACATCATAGTGTGTGTTGCTGGCATGCATCCCAAGCATGTGAAATGAGTCTCTGCCCATCCCTTCATCCGGACACCTGTGCTGAGTCAGTCGCAAGAGATGTGCTGTGGGTCTAGTGACATACTCCTACATGTTCACTTGCATGTACAACTAATGTGTGGGTAGTGCATTTTGGCACATTGGGGTATTAGCATCCAACATGCAACAGACATATGTGTGCAAGTCAAGGAGGGATATGTGTGCCATGGTTGATGTTGGAAATTACAATTTTCTTATTCTAAACAGTGTTAGCACTTTGAGCTGTGTTCAGCTGATGATGCCAGGGCTTGCCCTGTGATGTGATGTACTCACTCTGGTGTGCGCAGTCGGTGTTGGTGACTGATGTTGTTCTCTTACTTCCTATTCCTATCCAGATACATCCACGGCTACAGGAGGGGACAGCTCCATGGAACAGGAGAAGCCACAGAGCCTTACAGGGACAGAAGGAGAGGAGTCAGGTGGACCCAGTGCCACGGGTGGTGAGTTGAGCCACACAGAGGAGTCATCAGCACCATCCCCCGCAGCTGAAGGCCACAGCAGCTGTGAGGATGACTCCCTTGTGGAGGCGGGTGTCAGCAGCCACCAAATCCCAGCTAGTGAGGCTGTCTCCACCACCACCGCCACCACCACCACCACCACCCCCCTCCCATTGGCTCCCATCCCAGAGGTCCATGTGGGCTCCCGTGTTCGTGAGCATGTCTCCTTTGTGCCAGGCACCGCACCCCCTGCCCCTGTGTGCTCTGCTGCCCTGAGTGAGGAGTCTGTGGACTTACTGGTTTGCTGACACACACACAGTCATCCACAACCACTCCACAGTCCTCCAAGACCTCTCCCTCCCAGCCCCCTTCCCTTGCCTCACCTGCAACCCCATCCCCCCAGAAGCTCTTCCTCTGTGACCTTGGCCTCTTCCCCACCGACGCAGCAGATCCTGATTACAAGGGGAAGAGGAAGTCCCCACACACAGAAGGGAGTGCCCCTCACACCCGGACACCCTCCCCCAGGCGCACTCAGACCGAGATGCCCACCCGCAAGTCCCCCCGGTGCAAGAAGAGCAAGACCCCCCGCCAGCACGCAGCTCCAAGGCAAAGTCTCTGTCCTCCATCCCCCAGGCCACCACTCCAGAGGTTCCCCCGCCACTCCCTGCCCCGGGTTCCCCCACACACAGATACACCATCCCCAAAATGCTAAGGCCATCCCCCCCTAGCACTTGCTCCTCCACACCTGGTCAGACAGTTGCTGCCACTGATGTGGGGACCGTGTCACCACCCCCTGCCCTGCAGACCTCCCCTGTCCCCCATTCCGCTCCCATGGATGTAGGCACTGCTTTGGAGTCCACACCCACCCCGTCTGACTTGGGCACTGCAGTGGTGAGCCAATCCACTGCATCTGACCTGCCCACTGGAGTTGTGCTGGGACCCACCCCATCTGACTTGTGCCCCACAGTTGTGACAGCACCCACCACTTCAGTCATCTCCACTGCAGTTGCAAGTGTCTCGCCTGCATCCCCCACCTCTTCACTGCCTCCTTCTGCTGCGCCCTGATCCTGTCCCTGCGGTGCCTGGCCTGCCCCCATATATGCCCCTCCGAGGGGATGACCCCGGTCCGTAGCAGTGCAGGCAAGCAAGGTGTGACAGTTGTCACTCTAGTTCACTCCTTGGCAATTTGACATGGGCTGGCCATTGGCCTTTTGTTTGCACAGACGTTTCGATTTTCATATACTGAATTTGTGACTCTAATTCACTCCTTGGCAATTTGACATGGACTGGCCATTGGCCTTTTAATTGCATAGACGTTTCGAATTTCATATACTGAATTTGTGACTCTAGTTCACTCCTTGCCCTTTGGACATGTACTGGCCATTGGCCTTTTGTTGGAACAGACGATTCACTTTTCATATGCTGAATAAAGCTTTTTACTTTGTCCCTGTGAACTTGATTTAGCTGTACATCATGTTGAGGTTGTTTTAGATGCCCTTGCACCTGTAATGCTTGGTTTACAATGTTGCATACTGATGTGTTGATGTGAGGTACTCCCTGTGGACCATGAGATATGTATCCTATTTCTGGTGGGTATCCATGTCATCCTTTGCAGCTACCTGGGTGTGTCTGGATCAACTATTTGTGTACATCTCTCTGTGAGCATTTCATTGGCATGGTCACATCTGTGGCTTGCACCCCTGCACATATGATGTGCTTCCCATTGTCAAAATTGTCACTTCTACATACTTCGTGCTCATCACTACTGGCCCTACAGGTGTGGGCATCATTGTAATAGGAGAAACTGGGTCCTCTGTGCAACTTGCTAGACATATGTTTGGGGTATGTGCAGCTGGCTTGGGGGGACTCCCGTACCCAGGCTGTTGTGACCAGAGCCTTCAGTGTGGGGTAACTGATGGCTGACTGACCAAGTGTTCTGCAGACATGAGTGGGACTTGCGGTGAATATGTTTGGCACAGCTGGGCTCCCACAGTAGTTGTGTCCACTCAAGTTCGTGTGTTGTCCAATGACATGGCCTGGGCCCATGGTGTGTGTTGTATGTGCATGTGTGTGTGTCCACATCCCTGTTCATACACAGACAGTGTTCCCTTGGTATGTTCCTGTTGTTGATGCTTGCTGAGTGGTACTGGGTTCATTCCACTACTTTTCCAATGGGCTACCAGATGTGTGGGTGCATGACTCACTACTGTTAATTGGTGTATCATCATTGTGATTTGTCAGTTCTGAGTGTTGATGATGTTGTCAGACACAGATGGGACACAGTGAGGGTTCCTCAAGGCACTTGTTTGTTCGCAATATCATGTAGTTGTCCCTAGGTGGTAGTTTTCAGTGATTGCGACATTTGTATGTGTGTGTGACTGCTCCCACTTGTCGGGTTCACGGCAGTGATGCTGGCAGGTGTCAGCATGGGTGCCTTGTGTTCCTCCTTGGCATCTGCATAGTCCTGGGACTGTGGCAGGGATTGCGAAGGTCACATGAGCTTTGAGGTCATGGCCATGTACTGCATACTGTGCAGTGTGTCTGTCATTCCCCAAGGTTGTAAACAGTCCTTGTGTGATGTGTGTGTGCACCTTAGTTCCTGCCAACATTCCTGTGTTTGTCATGTGGGCATGTGAAATGTCACCTGTCCATGTGGGCTTCACAGATACACATTGTTGCAGTTCAGGTGTGTGGTGTTGAGGGTGGACTGATGTGAATGTTTGCATGGATGGTCCCCTAGCTCCCGTTTGTCCATGGATGAGGGGCCATGCTGAGTGATTTGTGTTTGTGTATGTGTGATGTACGTTTGTGGCACAGGACACATGTCTGGGTTTCCCAGTTTGTACGACATCTGCCTTTGTCATCACAGTGGAGGTCTCATGCATGCTTGTGTCACACCAATGTCTTGTCCCTGGGGATTGTGCTGTTGTGTGTCAGTCTCTTGCTGTGTTAGTTGGTGTTCATTCCAGCTAGTGTCACATGTGTCTGTTGTGCTTCCTCTCATCTCCCAACGCCTGATTGCCCACTGAGGGTGTCCCAATGATGGTTTACTCTTGTATTGCACTGTGTCCACATCTGTGTCACTGTGGTTCAGCCCCTCTCATGTGTTGTGTAGTTGCCTGGGGACACTGAGACACACACACACACACACATGTTGTGTCCGATGTACAGTGTGAGTTTACCTGTTTGTGTTTGTGCATCTGCACCAGTGCATTGGTATTTCTGTTGTAGGCCTTTGTCTGGATGCTGTTTCTGTGATTTTGCATGCTGTCCCTGTGAGTCATTTCACATCATTGTGCACATTCATCCTGGTTGTTGGGTGCCATTGCTGGCATGGAATGTGAGTTAGTGAGCTGACACCTACAGTCTACACATGTTGTTTTTGGTTGGTGTGTCTATTTTCGAGATGTGGGCGTGCTTGGTGATGGTCACTTCTGCTGTTGTGTCATTGTACACTGTGCATTGTCAGCCCCCATGTGTTGTGCTTGTCTGCACATGGCCGAGAGTGTTATGTTTTCACAGTAGTGTTTGCCTCAACACATCTCTGTGTGTATAGGACACAACCACTAGTTTGCACCAGAAGTGTTTGATGTGTTGGGAGCAGGGATCATACATGCTGTTTGTTATTTGCAGCTTTGACCATGATGACACTTACCTTCTGGTCACTGTGTTGAGGGGGGTTAGGTCCCCATCACCACAATGCTCCACATCTGCTGTATTTTGTGAGCCCCCACTTGACTTCTATTCTACACAGTGAAGGGGTGTTCTTTTTACATTGCCACAGTGCTATGGTGATGCTTGCCTTGTGTATGTCACACTCATGTGTTGGTCACACATGTGCTGTTACTTACATTGTATGCTCGTAGCCATATTCACTATTGTGGGCATTTGTCACAGACTACATACTGTTGTCATGATGTCGTGGGGGATGTATTTTGCGGACATACCTGATGTTTGCGTATGCTGGATGTGTTGCGCATCACCCATCCTATGGCTGGGGGTGGCAGGGGTAATGGCCAACAGGTCCCCTGTGAGTGGGGGTGGCAGGGGTAATGGGAAACAGGCCCCCTATGGGTGGGGGTGGCAGGGTTGATGGGAAATATAAGCCCTGTGAGTGGGGGTGGCAGGGGTGATGGGCAACATAAGCCCTGTGAGTGGGGGTGGCAGGGGTGATGGGAAACATAAGCCCTGTGAGTGGGGGTGGCAGGGGTGATGGGAAACATAAGCCCTATGAGTGGGGGTGGCAGGGGTGATGGGCAACATTAGCCCTGTGAGTGGGGGGGCAGGGGTGATGGGAAACATTAGCCCTGTGAGTGGGGGTGGCAGGGGTGATGGGCAACAGGCCCCCTAAGGGTGTGGGTGGCAGGGGTGATGGGAAACATACGCCCTGTGAGTGGGGGTGGCAGAGGTGATGGGAAACATAAGCCTGTGAGTGGGGGTGGCAGGGGTGATGGGAAACATATGCCCTGTGAGTGGGGGTGGCAGGGGTGATGGGAAACATAAGCCCTATGAGTGGGGGTGGCAGGGGTGATGGCCAACATAAGCCCTGTGAGCGGGGGTGGCAGGGGTGATGGGAAACATAAGCCCTGTGAGTGGGGGTGGCAGGGGTGATGGGAAACATAAGCCCTATGAGTGGGGGTGGCAGGGGTGATGGGCAACATAAGCCCTGTGAGTGGGGGTGGCAGGGGTGATGGGAAACATAAGCCCTGTGAGTGGGGGTGGCAGGGGTGATGGGCAACAGGCCCCCTATGGGTGTGGGTGGCAGGGGTGATGGGCAACATAAGCCCTGTGAGTGGGGGTGGCAGGGGTGATGGGAAACATAAGCCCTGTGAGTGGGGGTGGAAGGGGTGATGGGAAACATAAGCCCTATGAGTGGGGGTGGCAGGGGTGATGGGAAACATAAGCCCTGTGAGTGGGGATGGCAGGGGTGATGGGCAACAGGCCCCCTATGGGTGTGGGTGGCAGGGGTGATGGGCAACATAAGCCCTGTGAGTGGGGGTGGCAGGGGTAATGGGAAACATAGGCCCTGTGAGTGGGGGTGGCAGGAGTGATGGGAAACATAAGCCCTATGAGTGGGGGTGGCAGGGGTAATGGGCAACATAAGCCCTGTGAGTGGGGGTGGCAGGGGTGATGGGAAACATAAGCCCTGTGAGTGGGGGTGGCAGGGGTGATGGGCAACAGGCCCCCTATGGATGTGGGTGGCAGGGGTGATGGGAAACATAAGCCCTGTGAGTGGGGGTGGAAGGGGTGATGGGAAACATAAGCCCTGTGAGTGGGGGTGGCAGGGGTGATGGGAAACATAAGCCCTATGAGTGGGGGTGGCAGGGGTGATAGGCATCAGGTCCCCTATGGGTGGGGGTGGCAGGTGTGATGGGCAACATAAGCCCTGTGAGTGGGGGTGGCAGGGGTGATGGGCAACAGGCCCCCTATGGGTGGTGGTGTTAGTGGTGCTGGCCATGCAACCCCTATGGTGGGCTGTTGTTAGTGGCCAGGATATGTATCCCCTGTGTGTGTGTGCCATTTTGCGGGTACGTATCGTTTGTTTATGTGCTAGGTGTCTGACTTACGGTCTGCGAAGTCGGCGTTGGTCTCTGATCCGGTCATCGATGTAGAGTACTGGTATGACCTGCGCGATGGGATTCATGATGTGTTCGTGTCGTACACGCTGCTTGTTGCTCCGTCTCGTACCCGCTGCAAGCTGTTCCGTCTCGTAGCTGTGTATTGATTTGTGGCGCAAATCACAGCTGATATGCTTGTTTTCCGGATGCTGTGACGTGCCGTACGTGACGACCCGTCTGGCGCGTAGGAAGTACGCATCGTACTTGTCATGCCGGAAACTGCTATGGATACTGCTTCCGGGCGACACGGTTCCACTTTGGGAGTTACGGCTCGGACGGACAATGGGTCTTGATTCATAGCCTACGTGTCGGTCGTATTTTTGGCAGTTATGCGAATCGTACTTCCTATACAGGACGGACCGGCTCCGGGTACGTGCCGGTTGCAGGGTAAGGCTACGGACAGCTGTCCGACCGGCCATCGGAATCGCCCCCTGTGTGTCTCTTTCAAATACAGGTGGTGCTGGGGATACCCAGTCCCTGATTCTGGTGGACACTGAGCTCTCTGGTCTGACTTTCTCTCTGTCCTCTTCGGATGACGACGACCAACCTGGCCCCTCCGGTGTGAGCCATCATGCAGCACCATCAGCATCAACATCTGCACCCCGTGTACCCATGCCTCCAGCATCTGGATACCGACAGGGCACCCCCGCCAACACGGACAGACCAAGGCCAATCAAAACCCACAGTACAGGGACACAGGACCCCCCGGAAGCTACAGCAAAACCCACCAGCAACACCACCCAAGGGGTCCCAGTGTCACCTGTGCGTCTCGCCGCTGGTCCTGCCCATGTGGATAGGGGTGCTGGGAGGGGTGGGAGGCACAGGGCGCGCCTCGCAGAGGGGTCTGGACTGCATGATGACCCCCACCTGGCACGCATCTTAGATGCGTACCAGGATAGCACCGGAGGATTTGGCCAGGTAGTGGGGATCCTCAAGGACATGCAACACGAGCAGGTCGCCCACCATGCCCGCATGGAGGCCAAGAGGGATGACATTACTGCGGTGCATCGGGACATACTCCAATGCCTCCGCCAGATCAACACCAACCTGTCCACACCTCCCTGTGTGGCCACAACATCTGTCACAACTCCATCTGCCAGCGCCACAGGGAGGGAGGAGGACTCTGGTGGAGGGTCCCCTGCACCGCAGAGGCCTGCACATGAGGATCCCCCCCCCCCCCTGGAAGAAGAGGGGTCCTCCGAAGAATGACATGGGAGAGGCAGATGATCCAGCACATCCCACAGGGCCTCTAAACCTGTTCTGGACAATGTCCTTTGTGCGCAACCCGTTCACCTTGTCCAATCACACACAACTTGCCCACATGACATGGAGGGTTCATGTTCAGCCAATGTAGCAGATGACTGTGGACTTTACTCTGGACATTTCATCTACCAGCACTTCCAACTCTAAGGTGAAATTTGGATTCCCAAACCAATGTACAGCACCCACCATCCTGTGCACTTCCCTCACACATGTTTGAAAATAAACTCACCAGTACACCATACTTGCCTCTGTTGTGATTCCAACTTGTCGTGTTCAGGGAGATGTCGATCTGCTACACAACACAGTGCATGCCAAATACTGCAACATTGTGACCAATGTAAGGTGGGTCATGGTGATGTGACACATGTGAGGGAGACACACCACTATGGCAACGCAACACATACTCACCATGGCCATGTTACTCATCACACACAATGATGTTGACCTGAAACACACTGGCATGCACAGACACAACACCAACCACAGTCGGTGGTAACAAGTTCACAGGTGAGGTATGCAGATGTCACTCAGATGATGTGGGAAGACAGACAACGCACATAAGAAAGCGTAGCACAGGTTCATTACACATCAGCAACATGTTTATTCCACAATAGTTGCACGGTAATTCTCGGTAACAGTGGACACACACTCACAATGTGTTGCAGAATGGAAGTCCAGGGATGTGTGGTACATCAGTTGATGGGAATTCCACACTGGTGTTGGCTTCTGGGTGTTGGGGGTCAGTGTTGACCAAACAACAGGCAAAGTACCCTGGGAAGGACAGACACAGTCAAAAGCACAGGAGAACAGGAGAGAACTGCAATACACATGCACAATACATGTTGCAAGACACCTACACAAAAACTAGTTAGCAGTACTACCCTATTGTGGAGTACACACCACCTGAATGGACACATCACTGCACGCATCCAGTCAATTGGCACACAGACACACTCAGACAGCAACAGAGCTGCCACAACACATTCCAGGCTACCTCCATACATTCACATAACAACCCTTGAAACTCACATTCAGGTGAAGAAGTTGTTGATGAGCTGTGAGCGGACGTCACCCTCATCCTCATCATCACTGGCATCTTGGCCCAGGCCGGGATCCTCCACAGGTGCCGGAGGTTGGTCATCGTCATCGTTATCCTGGATGAGAGGCACCTCCTTCCGCACTGCCATGTTGTGTAGCATGCAGCAGACAAGGATTAATTTTGCACACCTTGGCAGGCTCATATGGGAGGGCCCCTCCAGTCTTGTCCAGGCAGCGAAAGCGGCTTTTTAGGAGACTGAATGTCCGCTCAATCACCCTCCTGCTCTGACCATGTGCCTCATTGTAGCACAGCTCGGCTGGTGTCACAGGGTTCCTGAGGGGTGTCAGCATCTACGGCATGTTGGGATATCCGGAGTCACCTACACACACAAAAATGAACAAGTAGCTGAGTTTTGTAGGAGTGCGGAATACAAAATTTACAAACACACACAATGAGAAACAGTCAGTACACACCGACAAGCCAGGCATGCTGAACTGCCATCTGTGACATCAGCGTTGCAATGCGACTACTCCTCATAATGTAGGCATCGTGCGCAGAACCAGGGAACCGTGCACACACATGTGTGATCGACATGTCAGCAAGACATACCACCAGAGCATTGATGGAGTGGTAGTGCTTCCTGTTACGGTATGCCTGCTCATGTGCCTGTGGTGGTATCAGGGCCACATGTGTCCCATCAATAGATCCGATGACGTTCAGCATCCCCCCCCAGTGTATAAAAGGCATCCTTTATTTCAGGGAGTTCAGCTGGGCTCGGGAACTTGATATACAGGTCTAGGAAATGCAACATCCCCTCCAAGACATCGCGTAGCATCCGACTAAACGTCGTTTGCGACATACCACCAGCAGTAGCCACAGTGTACTGGAAGGTACCAGTAGCAAAGAAGTGCAGGGCTGCCATCACTTTCACCTCTGGGGTCAGTGCTGTAGGGTATGTCCGGCCAGGTAGCAGATGTGGCACCAACTGCTCCGCCAACTCCTCAATCAGTGGCCTGGTGAAGTGGTACCGTCTGATGCATTGTTCCTGCATGGTTGCAAGGTCTGGGAACGGTCGATGGACAGCTGGTGCCCTGCAGTACAGAGATGCACAAAGGAAGATTGTCAGTTCATCCACCCATGTGGCCATGACCAGAATCAATATCACATGCTAGATCATGACATTACACAATGTACTGAGGTGTGTGCTGTTGGGCATGGACACATATGTCACCTACATGACCACCACCTCACATCTGAGTTCCACATTTCCACATGAGTCCCATGTAGTGCAATGGCCACTCATCTGGCTGTGTCACCCAACCTATGTATGGCTGCAACGTTCCAAACACACACCACAGTGACAAGTGAGGCGTGATGTCTCCCAGGCATCACAGATCTTTGCCATGCAGAAACCCAGGGTCCCTGTATTGCCACATCGACACAGCAATGGACATGGCGTAGCACGTACACACCACAAAGCAAGCGTAAGTCCCACAGGTAGTGGCCACTGTTGTTCCTGCCAGCCCTACATGTACGTCTCTTAGACACACACCCCATCAAGGTTGATGCATATACCACATGGATGTGGAGACTGTCACACATTGGGCACATTTGATCAGACACCTCTGAGACACAACATGCACACAGACTGTGGGTGCACATCAGTATTATGGCTACAGGTCTCACTGTGATGTACATGCCATCACCCCCAGGACTCAGGGTGTATGTGACATGTCCTAAACATATCCAACCTGAAACTGTGTCCATGACTCATGCCCATTACTGTACAATTGCACATTACAGTGGTAATGTGCACAACACACAAAGGATTCTGCCCCCATGTACACATGCACAGCCTGGGAGTGGCTGCACAAAGTGCCGCCCAACAAAACATATGTCCCCCCCCAAACACCCAGGAAATGCAGCCTCACATGCCATGGGACACTGTGTGGCCAATGCTGTAGTGTGGTAGGTGTGCACTGGTGTCCCTGGCCAGTAAATGTGTGTTGCATCCGTATAATAGTCACACCAATGAGGTCCGACGCGGGTGACAATGAGTACGCATTGCACGGTTCATGACCGAGCCGTGCGTACGCTTTGTCATTGAATGCAATGAGGTCCGACGCGGGTGACTATCATGCATACGCGTCGGACAGGCATGGTCCGAGACAGGCGTACGCCTTGGGCATTGAATCATATGGAGACGGGTGCATGTGTATATTCAAAATACGTGTTGTAAAGTCAGTTGAACGAGCCGGGCGCACCCATTGGCTCGGACTGTCATGGAGACGGATGCGGATTCAAAACTTGTACGAGTTGTGCACTGGAAATTCAGTTGGATGCCTACAGCAATGTTTCAATTTCAAGTGTTCCATGAAGGTGAAGATTTGAACGATGCGGAAGGCATGTTCGAGTCGTACATTTAAATGGATTGGCCAGATTCATAGAATGCAACCGTGTTGGACCTATCACTTGGGACACATGGCACAGAGTCTGCCTCTGCAGCACAGATATAAGGCTGGCTGGCCCCCAGGGAGCTCACTTGCCTGCACTACATGCTACTGGACCACATCCCTGCTACCACTGCTGTTGTCTATGCATCCTCTGGCTCCTGCTATGGCACGTTCTCTGGAGAGGGCCCCAGCCTTCACTGAGGAGGAGAACCAGGCCCTGCTGGACGGGCTCCTTCCACAGTCCAGCAAGCTCTATGGGAAACCAGGGGAGCAGGTGAGTGTGCAGTCCACTGCCTTCCTAATTATGCATGTTGTCTGACTAGCAGTACTAGCAGTGTGTACACCAGTGGCAAGCATTCTCACTGACTACTTTCATCCCCCAAAGTGTGTAGGTACATGTCATGAATAGGTTTCCTTCTGCTAAAGTGCATTAGTGCAAGCTTAAACTATCCAGGCATTGTTAACATGTCAGACATGCAGGTGGTTTTTCCTTCCCCATGGTTGCACTACCTGTGTCATTCATTTCCTTTTGTGATGATGACATGTATATCCAAATGTGTGCTGCACAAATCTGGGGCATGTGTGTTAATGTACTTTTCACTTTGTCATCTTCACAGGTTGATGCCCACCAGAAGCAGGAGATCTGGCTGACCATCGCCCGGGCTGTTCGTTCGGTGGGGATCTACAAGCGAGGGATCCGCAATTGCCAGAAGAGGTGGCAGGACCTTCGGGGCTGGACCCGTAGGATAGCTAGAGTCCAGCTGAAGCTGTCACCTCCACGCAGGAGGGGCGGGCACCGGACCCTGTCTCCCCACATGCTACGGATACTGGCGGCGGTCTTCCCGGACCTGGATAGGCAGCTGAAGGCCAGACAGCAGCAGGAAGGGGGTAAGTCCATGCCTGATCTGTGTACTATGTTTGACATGCCAATAGCAGTCTTTTGGCCTGGTCACACTTCCACATTATGTAGGTCTTGTAGTCCAATACTCATGTCCCTCAATTGTGTGATGCACCCCCCTCATCTGTTGTACAGGTGTGGCCCCTACAGTCTGTTGCTTGTGTCACTAGGGCACTGTATCCCTGCAGTTAGCTATGCTTCAGCTACCGGTCAGCATCTGTTCCTGTGACTCTGTTGTGTGTTTCATGGGTGGGTCAATTGTTTACACAATGCCTGAGATCTGACATGTGATCTGTGTGTGCCCTTGAGATGTGTTCCATTTGATGATCTGACTCGCAACATGTGGCTGGGGTATTCAAAACAAACCCATGCAGCAGGGGACTCCAATTTTTGGGCCTCAGGAGTATGTATATCAAGTATGTCATTTCATTTCATTAGTCTTTATTCGATTAAAAATCATAAAAGACACAGCATCAACAAATATGCAAAACCCACATCAAAAAATTACATAAAAAGATATTAAATATTCCAAGACTAATATGATAGCAATAAAACAGTACAAAGCAATAGTCCACAAAACATGGAACCCAATAATAGATTTTAAGTCTGCAAATGTTTCCTTCTTATGACCCAACACAAGGACCAGAACTTCGCCACGGCAACTACAATAACCTCCTTTGTGTCGCACTTAAAAATGCGCAAAGCTGTTTGTGCAGAACTTATACCTAATTGTTTGCACAGGGGCTTAATCCACTTCATACGGGGTACTCTATATGCTGGGCAAACAAATAGCACATGTGGAATCCCTGGGCAACAGTGGCAGGAAGTATCCATATTTAAACCCAGATTTGGACCCCAATTTTTGGTAAATGATTTTAAAGGTAAGCATCCAACTCTCAATTGATGGTACAACTTCCTGTCTCCAATTCCAATAATAATGTCCCAGTAGGGTTCCAGTGAATAATCGACCTTATGGTCCATAAAGAGATCAGTTAGTGAGCCCCCAGTGATCTGAGCGTAAGATTTAGATTGGGACATCTCAACATACAGTCTCTTGAGCTCTATCTTCGACGGGAAGGAATTCCCAACTGGATCTAGCCAAAGTTGTCCTAGGCTCATAGCCATAAGGACAGCTCTGATTTTGTAGAGCCAAGGGATTTGGCGGGACTTATCCACCCCTATAAGATGTTTGAGAGCCAAGGCGTAGGGTGCTAACTCTGGGGTGGTCCACAAGCGTCTCCAATAAGCCAGTGGTCTAAACCCTGCTATCTCTTCAAATTTACACTCCCCAGATCCTGCAGCAATGGCTTTAGGGGTGTAGATAGAGGTAGACCAGTTAGGGATCGCAAAACTTATTTTGGGCAAGTACCAGGGGTTGCAGGTTTTCAAAACCCCAAAGTTCCGCACCATAGAGTATTGAGGCTTGGACCTTCCCATGATACATCTTCATTACTGGAGCTATAGGTTTAGTTAAAGATGATCTGTGTTCTCTTAGGAGTGCTCCCGCTAGTTGGTTATGTTTAATTACCGAGAGATCCAACTGATGGTTCCAATTAAGTCTCCGTCCCAGAGTCACCCCTAAATATGCAAAATGGTCTGTTTGTTCAATAGGGGCATTATTCATTCTGAGTGATATACTAAATTTTTTCCTCTTATATAGGACCATAAATTTTATCTTCCCAACATTAACCTCCAACTCATTATCACTACAAAAAAGTTGGAAGCGATCCAGAGCACGTTGGAGGCCCTTTTTAGTTTTGGACAATAAAAGAGTATCGTCCGCAAATATTAAAATCGGTATTCTTGACCCAGCAAGTGTGGGGGCATCCGTGGGGTAATCTGTGAAATAGGGAACGACGTTGTTAATAAAAAGGGAGAATAAAGTGGGAGCAAGCACGCACCCCTGACGCACACCTTTAACCACTTTAAAACTATTAGTGATCTCCCCTTGCCCTCCCCATCTCACACAAGCAGAGTTGTTTTCGTGGAGCCTAGCAATAAATGATAAAATCTCTAATGGCATCCCAGCCCTTTCCAAAGATTCCAAAGCTTGTTCCGTGGAACCAAATCAAAGGCGGATTTAAGGTCCACAAATGCTGCATATAGGACACCACCACCCAGCACTACTGTGTTCCAATACAGCATCATAAATCTAAATACCTGGTCAATAGTGCTGACATGGCTCCGGAAACCCGCCTGATAATTTGAAAGTATATCATTTTCATCTATCCACTCTGCTACCCGATTGAGTACAATTTTGGCCACCAGCTTCTGGGTAGTGTCAATCAGGCTGATAGGCCTATAATTGGATGGCAGGGCCCGATCGCCCTTTTTGTATATAGGGATTATTTCAGCCCCCCACCATGAATCGGGTATGGGGGCACCTCCTGCAATACCATTAATCAATATTTGGATATATTTAACCCAATTTACACGATCAATTTTAAAAATATCTGAAGGGATCCCATCTGGGCCTGGTGCTTTCCCGACCGGTAAACCTTCCAGTACATGCTCCACCTCTGCATAGGAAAATGATAATGCTCCCACTCTTGGGTAGGACAAAGTATGTCACACTTGCTTAGCCACCTGACTACTGTCCAGGGCCAAACACTGTTTCACGTAGACCGGGCCAGTCATGCCTCCTCAAGGGCATTTAGAAACACTCTGTAATCCCACTCCTGTGTATGAAATTTCAGGATGTGCTTAGTGACATGTGCCCTCAGGTGTCTGCCTCTGTGTCATTAGGGTGTGGCTTGTTGTTACGTACAACTGGGGTGTCCCTGATTCATAGGGTCAGCATGACATCTGAGATGTGACTGTGAGAGACAAGACCTGTGTGACATATAGGTGTGTGATCATCTGACAGCGCACAATGGTGTATGCAACTGTGCCCTTTATGCAGCTGGGTTACATGCATGGCAGACTGTGATGTGTTAATGTACAGTGATTTTTGTTTGCAGAGACTCATATGTATGATTTGCATGATGTGGGGTCCTCTGGGTCCTGGATATGTTGTTTGCATGGGATGGGCAAGTGCGCCGGTCATCTGCAGAGTTTGCTTTACCCCTGAGCTAGGATTGTGAGTCAGTGCATATTATTGTTGTCTGGATGCCCTGCCCCTGTGACAGGAGACAGTGTTGACTGACTTTCAGGGCGTCCCAGTGCCATGGCATTTAACTTGCTATGAGTGATCCTGCATTGTGTTCAAGTGTGCACCATGCACCCCATTGTGGCATTGCCCATCAGGACATGAGAACATCATAGTGTGTGTTGCTGCCACGCATCACAAGCATGTGAAATGAGTCACTGCCCATCCCTTCATCCGGACACCTGTACTGAGTCAGTAGCAAGAGATGTGCTGTGTGTATAGTGACATACTCCTACATGTTCACGTGCATGTACAACTAATGTGTGGGTGGTGCATGTTGGCACATTGGGGTGTTAGCATCCAACATGCAACAGAAGTATGTGTGAAAGTCAAGGAGGGATATGTGTGCCATGGTTGATGTTGAGAATGACAATTGTCTTATTCTAAACAGTGTTGGCACTTTGAGCTGTGTTCAGCTGATGATGCCAGGGCTTGCCCTGTGATGTGATGTACTCACTCTGGTGTGTGCAGTCGGTGCAGGTGACTGATGTTGTTCTCTTACTTCCTATTCCTATCCAGATACATCGACGGCCACAGGAGGGGACAGCTCCACGGACCAGAAGGAGCCACAAAGCCTTACAGGGACAGAAGGAGAGGAGTCGGATGGACCCAGTGGCACGGAGGGCGAGTGGAGCCACGCAGAGGAGTCGTCAGCACCATCCCCCCCAGCTCCGGGCCACAGCAGCTCTGAGGATGACTCCCTTGTGGAGGAGGGTGTCAGCAGCCACCAAAGCCCAGCTAGTGAGGCAGTCCCTGCCACCGCCACCACCACCACCACCACCACCCTCCCATCGGCTCCCATCCCAGAGGTCCCTGTGGGCTCCCGTGTTCATGAGCATGTCTCCTTTGTGCCAGGCACCGCACCCCCCGCCCCTGTGTCCCCTGCTGCCCTGAGTGAGGAGTCTGTGGACTTACTTAGACAGATCCATGTAGGGCAGACGTTGATGCTGAAGGTCCTCCATGCAAACACAGGTCTGTTGACACAACTGGTGTCATTCATGGAGGGCATTTCCTCGGGCATGTCTGCCCTACAGAGGACCAATCAGTCCATGGCCTCCTCCCTGACGGCAGCAGTGTCCCTCCTCCAATAGTCCCACACCCCTCCTACCCCTGCACCACCCACGATTCCTAGCAGCCTACCTGTCCCAAGCACAGAAATACCCAAACCAAGGTCTAGACGTGCACACAAGCAAGCACAGGGGACTGATACCACACTCACAGAGGCTGGTTTGCAGACACACACACAGTCATCCACAAACACTCCGCAGTCCTCCGAGACCTCTCCCTCCCAGCCCCCTTCCCTTGCATCACCTGCAAACCCATCTCCCTAGAAGCTCTTCATCTGTGACCTTGGCCTCTTCCCCACCAACCTAGAAGATCCTGATTACAAGGGAAGGAGGAAATCCCCACACACAGCGGGGACACCCTCCCCCTTGCGCAGTCAGACAGAGACCCCCACCCGCAAGTCCCCCCGGTGCCAGAAGAGCAAGATTCCCCCACCACCACGCAGCACCAAGGCAAAGTCTCTGTCCTCCATCCCCCAGGCCACCACTCCAGAGGTTCCCCCGCCACTCCCTGCCACGGGTTCCCCCACCCACAGATACACCATCCCCAAAATGCTAAGGCTATCCCCCCTAGCACTTGCTCCTCCACACCTGGTCAAACGGTTATTGCCACTGATGTGGGGACCGTGTCCCCCCTGCCCTGCTGACCTCACCTGCCCCCCATTCCGCTCCCATGGATGTAGGCACTGCAGTGGAGTCCACGACCACCCCGTCTGACTTGGGCACTGCAGTGGTGACCCAATCCACTCCATCTGACCTGCCCACTGGAGTTGTGCCAGCACCCACCCTATCTGACTTGTGCCCCACAGTTGTGACAGCACCCACCACTTCAGTCAACTCCACTGCAGTTGCAAGTGTCTCGCCTGCATCCACCACCTCTTCACTGCCTCCTTCTGCTGCGCCCTGATCCTGTCCCTGCGGCGCCTGGCCTGACCCCATGTATGCCCCTCCGAGGGGATGACCCCGGTCCTTAGCAGTGCAGGCAAGCAAGGTGTGACAGTTGTCACTCTAGTTCACTCCTTGGCATTTGGACATGGACTGGCCATTGGCCTTTTGTTTGAACAGATATTTAACTTTTAATATGCTGAATAAAGCTTTTTTCTTTATCCCTGTGAACTAGATTTAGCTGTACATTATGTTGATGATGTTTAACATGCCCTTGCACCTGTGATGCTTGGTTTCCAATGTTGAAATCTGATGTGTTGCTGTGAGGTACTCCCTGTGGTCCATCAGATATGTATCTTTTTCTGGTGGGTATCCATGTCATCCTTTGCAGCTACCTGGGTGTGTCAGGATCAACTATTTGTGGACATCTCTGTTAACATTTCATTTGCATGGTCACATCTCTGGCTTGCACCCCTGCAAATATGATGTGCTTCCCATTGTCCAATTTGTCACTTCCACAGACTTTGTGCTCATCACCACTGGACCTAGAGGTGTGGGCATCATTGGTATAGGAGCAACTGGATCATCTGTGCAACTTGCTAGACATATGTTTTGGAATTGTGCAGATGACTTAGGGGTGACTCACGTACCCAGGCTGTTGTGACCAGAGCCTTCATTGTGTGGTAACTGATGGCTGACTGACGAAGTGTTCTGCAGACATGAGTGAGACGTGCGGTGAATATGTTTGGCACAGCTGGGCTTCCACAGGAGTTGGGTCCCCTCAAGTAAGTGTGTTTTCCAGTGACATGGCCTGGGCCCATGGTGTGTGTTGTATGAGCATGTGTGTGTGTCCACATCCCTGTTCATACACAGACAGTGTTCCCTTGATATGTTACTGTTGTTGATGCTTGCTGAGTGGTACTGGGTTAATCCCACTACTTTTCCAATGGGCTACCAGATGTGTGGGTGCATGACACACTACTGTTAATTGGTGTATCATCATTGGGATTTGTCAGTTCTGAGTGCTGATGATGTTGTCAGACACAGATGGGACACAGTCAGGGTTCCCCAAGGCACCTGTTTATTTGCTAAATCATGTAGTTGTCCCTAGGTGGTACCTTTCAGTGATTGAGACATTTGTATGTGTGTGTGACTGCTCCCACTTGTCGAGTTCATGGCTGCGATGCTGGCAGGTGTCAGCATGTGTGCCTTGTGGTTCTCCTTGGCTTCTGCATTGTCATGGGACTGTGGCAGGGATTCTGAAGGTTAAGTGAGCTTTCAGGTCATGGCCATGTACGCATACTGTGCAGTATGTCTGTCATTCCCCAGGGTTGTAAACTGTCCTTGTGTGATGTGTCTGTGCACCTTAGTTCCTCCCAACATTCCTGTGTTTGTCATGGGTGCATGTGCAATGTCACCTGTCCATGTGGGCTTAACAGATACACATTGTTGCAGTTCAGGGTTTGTGGTGTTGAGGGTGGACGGATATAAATGTTTGCATGGATGGTCCCCAAGCTCCCGTTTGTCAATGGATGAGGGGCCATGCTGAGTGATTTGTGTTTGTGTATGTGTGATATACGTTTGTGGCACAGGACACATGTCTGGGTTTCCCAGTTTGTACGACATCTGCCTTTGTCATCACATGGGAGGTGTCATGCATGCTTGTGTAAGCCCAATGTCTGGTCCCTGGGGGTAGTGCTGTTGTGTGCTAGCCTCTTGCTGTGTTAGTTGCTGTTCATTCCAGCTTGTGTCACATGTCTGTTGTGCTCCCTCTCATCTCCCAATGCCTGATTGCCCAGTGAGGGTGTCCCAATGATGGTTTACTTTTGTATGGCACTGTGTCCACATCTTTGTCACTGTGGTTCAGCCTCCCTCATGTGTTGTGTAGTTGCCTGGGGATACTGTGACACACACATGCTGTGTCAGATGTGCAGTGTGAGGTTGCCTGTTTGGGTTAGTGCATCTGCACCAGTGCATTGGTATTGCTGTTGTGGGCCTTTGTCTGGATGCTGTTTCTGTGATTTTGCCTGCTGTCCCTGTGAGTCATATCACATCATTGTGCACATTCATCCTGGTTGTTAGGTGCCATTGCTGGCATGGAATGTGAGTCTATGAGCTGACACCCACAGTCTACACATGTTGTTTTGATTAGTGTGTCTATTTTCGAGATGTGTGCATGCTTGGTGATGGTCACTTCTGCTCTTGTGTCATTGTACACTGTATGCATTGTCAGCCCCCATGTTTGGTGCTTGTCTGCACATGGCTGAGAGTGTGTTATGTTTTCACAGCACTTTTAGCCTCACCACATCTCTGTGGGAATGGGACACAACCACTAGTTTGCCCCAGAAGTGTTTAATGTGTTGGGACCAGGGATCATACATGCTGTTTGTTATTTGCAGATTTGACCATGATGCCACTTACCTTTTGGTCACTGTGATGAGGGGGGGTTTAGTCCCCATCGCCACAATACTCAACATCTGCTGCATTTTGGAAGCCCCCACTTAACTTTTGTTCTACACAGTGAAGGGGTGTTCTTTCTACATTGACACAGTGCTATAGTGATGCTTGCCTTGTGTAGGGCACACTCATTTGTTGGTCACACATTTGCTGTTAGTTACATTGAATGTTCGAAGTCATAATCACTGTTGTGGGCATTTGTCACAGACTACACCCTGTTGTCATGATGTTAGGGGGATATATTTTGCTGACATACCTAATGTTGGAGTATGATGGATGTGTGGCGCATCACCCATCCTATGAGTGGGGGTGGCAGGGGTGATGGTCAATAGGTCCCCTATGGGTGGGGGTGGCAGTAGTGATGGGCAACATATGCCCTATGGGTGGGGGTGGCAGGGGTGATGGGCAACAGGTCCCCTATGGGTGGGGGTGGCAGTGGTGATGGGCAACAGGTCCCCTATGGGTGTGGGTGGCAGGGGTGATGGGCAACATGAGCCCTATGGCTGGGGGTGGCTGTAGTGATGGGCAACATAAGCCCTATGGGTGTGGGTGGCAGTAGTGATGGGCAACATAAGCCCTATGGCTGGGGGTGGCAGTAGTGATGGGCAACAGGTCCCCTATGGGTGTGGGTGGCAGTGGTGATGGGCAACATAAGCCCTATGGCTGAGGATGGCAGTAGTGATGGACAACAGGTCCCCTATGGGTGGGGGTGGCAGGAGTGATGGGCAACATAAGCCCTATGGGTGGGGGTGGCAGTAGTGATGGGCAACAGGTCCCCTATGGGTGGGGGTGGCAGGAGTGATGGGCAACATAAGCCCTATGGCTGGGGGTGGCAGTAGTGATGGGCAACATGTCCCCTATGGGTGGGGGTGGCAGGAGTGATGGTCAACATAAGCCCTATGGCTGGGGGTGGCAGTAGTGATGGGCAACAGGTCCCTTATGGCTGGGGGTGGCAATAGTGATGGGCAACAGGTCCCCTATGGGTGGGGGTGGCAGTAGTGATGGGCAACATAAGCCCTATGTCTGGGGGTGGCAGTAGTGCTGGGCAACAGGTCCCCTATGGGTGAGGGTGGCAGTAGTGATGAGCAACATAAGTCCTATGGGTGTGGGTGGCAGTAGTGCTGGGCAACAGGCCCCCTATGGCTGGGGGCGGCAGTAGTGATGGGCAACAGGTCCCCTATGGGTGGGGCTGTTAGTGGTGCTGGCCATGCAACCCCTATGGTGGGCTGTTGTTAGTGGCCAGGATGTGGATCCCCTGTGTGTGTGTGCCATTTTGCGGGTACGTGTCGTTTGTTTATGTGGTAGGTGTCTGACTTACCGCCTGCGCCGTCGGCGTCAGTTCCTGACCCGGTCATAGATGTAGAGTACTGGTATGACCTGCGCAATGGGATTGATGATGTGTTCGTGTCGTACACGCTACTTGTTGCTCCGTCTCGTACCCGCTGCAAGCTGGTCCGTCTCGTAGCCGTGTATTGAGTTGTGGCGCGAATCGTAGCTGATATGCTTGTTTTCCAGATGCTGTGACGTCCCGTACGTGGCGACCCGTCCGGCGCATAGGAAGTACGCATCGTACTTGTCATGCCGGAAACTGCTATGGATATTGCTTCCGGGCGACTCGGTTCAGCGTTAGGAGTTACGGCTCGGACGGAGAATGGAGCTTGAATCACAGCCTACGTGTCGGTCGTATTTTTGGCAGTTCTGCGCATCGTACTTCCTCTACAGGACGGACCGGCTACGGGTACGTGTCGGTCGCACGGTAAGGCTACAGACAGCTGTCCGACCCGGTATCGGAATCGGCCCCTATATGTATTACTTATAATTTTAAACATATTTTTAACTATGTTTATTTTAAATATATGTATTATTTACTTTATTTGACATTATTTTTTAACATTTAAAAAAATGATATTTTTAACAACGATATTTTTGACAACAATATTTTTTTTCCGATATTTTTGTACTTACCATAATGTAGATAGGACCTCGATATTCTTGACATCGATATTTTGGCTTCGATATTTTTGACGTTGATATTTTGACATCGATATTCTGGCAGTGGTTCGTCAGGAAGGCAGCGGCATTATAAATTGGGCTCCCGGTTTAATGGTATTTATTTTTTTAACATTTCCTTCTGTATTTATTCATATTTATTTTTTAGCCATCTTATTAGTATTTATCCAGATTTATTTTGTGGTTTGTGAAAAAATGGAGTTAAAAATTGTACATGTCCTCATTTATTTAACTGATAAAGGTGCACTCATACCTTGATGCATGTGATGTTTTAGCAAATTCAGCTGCCAAATAAAGCAAAACACTACAACCACAGGTAACTTTTAGCAATTTACTACAAATGTATTTTAACATATGCCTGTATTTAAAGATATCTTAACTTTTGTTTTTTTAACCTCCCCATGCTGTCTATCTGCTCATCTGTTTTCTTGGAATTCACAGCAGACAGCATGGAAAGTCACTCATTAGAAGCAAAATTTTCACTATTTTTCTGCTTTTAAAAATAAATATGGACAGGAAACACATTGTTATCTGTCTGTATTTATCTTTAAAAATCAGTAAAAACTGAAAACTTGGAGCCTTAATTATAATCATTTGTGCCATTGGCTGACACTGATAGTGGAGGTTTCTCCGACATTGTTTGATGTCCGCTAGGACCTGCTTAATTCATACCATCTCTAAGGCCCTGTGCTGTTTTGGTTCTGGTCATCTTGGCCAGTCAGTGGAACTGTGACCTTCCTCTTGGACTCCATAAGAGCCCTTTCCTTTTCTGGAGACCTCTTGAGTTGCTCTGAGCTGCCACCCAGCAGCTTTGATAGTGTGCCACTTTGGGTATGGACAGCTCTGTAAACTCAACCTGGGGACTTCTTATGGGGCTACTCTGCCCAATGCTGTGGTACGATGACTTTCATTACTCACTTCTGGTAAGCAGAGGACTGTTTCTTGTATTTCAATTGCTTTGCTTATAAGCATCTCTTTGTATTGCCTGACACCTGTTGATCTCTGCCTTGCAGCACTTCTGGTCACAGTGTTATCTTGCAATTGGCACTACTTTCAAAACCTGGTTGTGTCCTCCTTTACCAATATCACTCAGTATGATATATTACTTTAGGTTGTGAAGTAGTGTGGTCCCTTTTTATAATGCCATCCCAGCAGGTTCTTGGCCAATGATCTGTAGACATTTCAGCACAGCTTTTGTTATCTTCAAATGCTTTACACAAGCTGGAGTTGTGCTTTCACTCCACATATGCCAAGCACTGATTCAGCACTTCGACTGAGGCACATGTGGCATGAACAAGCAGTTTGATGGACCACAGCAAACTCTCTGGGAAAGTACTGTCGATCTTGGGTTATATATCCCCTATCTCATTGCCATTTGTAGCTTTCTCCCCAGCCCTTGGTACACGCTAATGATTACGCCACACACAGAGTTTAGTAAAACATGTCTTTATTCTTCTGTGTGCAACTGTGAACCCAACATTCTAAACCTGCATTTATTCTCTATGCTCTAATACTTACATCACAGTTCTACGTAGCCCATCAGGAGCCACAAGGGATCCGTCATTGCTAACTCCCACAACACTACACCAAGTACCACGCATCAGGGGTTAGACTAACTCATTTTATTCCTGGTGTCCACATTACAGCAGAAAAAGTCTTTAAAACATGTATAGGGCCCATGGGGCCACCTGCGACGAGGCACGGTAGAGAGCTAAGCTGCCTAATTAATAAACCAGGGCTTTCATGCAGCACATAAATTGTCTAGCTCTACCTATTTAATACATTAATTGTCTCTTTGACTAGACTAAAAAAAAATATAGCACTGCTGGGCATGTTTGAGTCATGACGCACCATAATAGGAAAGCCGAGCCTGGCCCCAGAGAGTGTACCTTCCCCATGTGGTCTCTGCTCTCAGCAGCATCAGAAAGGTAAACAAAATAAACAGCTTTGTCAGATAGATTGAGGCACTCATGGATCCTACTGATGTCTTGCCTTGTTTTGCAATGGCATGCTGCTCTACCCCTATGACTGCGGAGTGCGCACACCGGAAAGCAGCATTGTTTTTTTTTTTATCTTGCAGTGCTCTTGCAAGTCATGCCCCAGTCAGCAGAGAACTGGCTAATCATTATGTCTTTTCTGGCGACTGGCATCTGGGCAGTCAGGCCTCTGCCTGCATTCTCAAGTCCTGATGGTTGGGCCAGACTCCCACCTCCTTAGCCCACCAGGTGCCTCTTGCTAGAGACATTGCTGGCAGGTGCCTGCTTGCAGGTCCTCAGTTTGAGACGTACACTTCTCACTCAAGTCATGTGTTTTGAGTAGGAGCTCAGGGGTGTACTGTGTCTGCTTCCAGCAAGCCATGTCCACCAACAATGCTGCCGGCCGGCTGGCTCCTCAATTCTGCAACAGAGCCTGTCGCAGAGAGCGGGCAGCAGCAATTTATGGCAGCACAGTCAATGTCCTCCTGAGAAGTGCATAGATGATGACAGCTGGCTGCAGCAGACACATTTGAAAGATTGCCCACTAAGTGTAGTGAGGAGTTTTTAAGGTTGGTAATGATGGTGGTGTGGTTAGTTGTTGCAATGAATGAAACAAAATATATTTTATAATTTTATTTAAAAAATTAGGGTAACCACAGTACTTTTGGACCTGTTGCACTACGTTAGAAATCCAAAATTGTCCTATGTTGGATTTGATAATCTGATCTAGGTATTTCAATACATGAACAATTCACTGTTTTGTCCCATACACTTTTTCTTCCTAACTGCTCTATATAAAATGTCATTCAAAGTGTCACACGTGATGGACGTACATTGCACTCATGAGCAGAGTATAAACACAGAAATGTCACTCATGTGCATGCTGAAAGCTAGGCAGCATGTTTTTCAGGTTCATACGTTAAATATTGCTCCAGGCCAGGTTTTTGTAATTAAATTCTGGGGCTTTTAGTTCTGTTTTACAGTACAAAAACAAGACTACAAGTTACAGAATTCAAAGAAAATCCTGGACTGTAGCAGCCCATCAAGCATGAACCTGGGAAACTTGGCAGAACTGTAAATGTTGCAATGCAGTACAATACAATACCAGTTTTCCTATTTTTTGCCTCTTTTTCTTTACCAAGCCTGGGACCAAAACACAGTTGCCCTCCTTGCAAAAACAGGTTGTTTTGTGATAGATATGTTCACCTGAGTTTTTGGTCCTGGGCTCGGCAGCCATCTAGGAAAACCCACCAAACCCAGTCATTTCTGAAAATTAGACACCCAGTGGAGTCCAGGGAGGTGTGACTTGCATGGATCCTACAATGTTTTCTTACACAGAATCTCTCCAAACAGCAAATTTAGCTAAAAAGTGAAATTTTTCTCACATTCTGGGGCCGACTCCGGCCGCAAAACGTACCGACTGACACGGATCCGGAACGGAGACCGTCCGACATGGACCGGCGCCGTACGACCCGTGTAGTACGATGCAACGCGTGTGAATTACAACCGACACATACGGAATACAAGCCGTATGAGCTGTAGGGAAAACAGTGATTCGCTGGAAAACCGACGCGAGTTGCACCGACTGACACATACCCGGAATGAACCCGACTGACATGTACCCACGATGTCCGATCCGCGCAGTACGATGCAATGCGTGTAAACCCAGACCGACCCGCACGGAGCCCAAGCCGCATGACCGACACGCACGGAAAACAGGTACCTCAAGCAATAGAGATCTCCGCGCCCGACGCGTATGAAACACAGAAGAAAGTCAGCGTGAACGACCCAGAGAAGCCCGCACGAGCCAACATCAGCATCGGTCTCGGTCAGAAGAACGTCTCCTTCATGCCTAGAAAACCCAAAGGAAAAAATAGAAAAAAAGGACCAAACAAGCAATGACAAAGCCAATAAATATAAAAGAAAAAAACCTGGAACAAAGACACACCCACACCTCCACCTATATAAAGGACATCAATCACTACCATGATCCTTTGCAAATAGGAGACAACAGCCAGCAAAAAAACACCATCACACAGCAACCACAGACACACTCACAACTCACCCATCACACAACTTTCACACCATTAGCACCTCACCAAAAGCACACACACATACAGCTAGCAAAACCAACACTAACCCACCCTCACTTGCACCATCACACACACATCACTCACCACCACCACCCATCACCATGCCCCCAAAGAAGCATCCAAAGTTCACAGATGATGAGTTAGAACTGCTGGTGGACGAGATCATCAGAGTAGAGACACATTTGTTTAGTACATTGGTCCAAAGGACCCCCATGTCACAGAAAACAAAGATGTGGGCGACGATTGTGGACAAGGTGAACACACAAGCACCAACGTTCCGCACAAAGGACGATATCCAGAACAGGTGGTATGACGTGCGCAGGAGTGTCAAGAAACTCATCGAGAAAGATCACGCCTTGAGTCAGCGCACTGGCGGTGGCCCTCCTGCCAAACCAGTCTACTTCAGGACCTGGGAGGAGAAGGTGCGGGACATCCTACCACCAGAGAGCATCCATGGTCTAGCAGACATACCAGAGCCTAGTGAGTACACAAACAGCATACTCAATATTGTGTGGCAAGGGGGCAGTGAAACCATGCACCGTTAGCAAAGCCACAGTAACCAATAGATAATCGTATCGTATCGTATCGCGTTCATATATAGCGCAACTGTCACCCTACGGGTATCCTGGCGCTAGGACTGAGATGGAAGAAGAAGCTTTTAGCCAACCCAGTGTCTACAGCATACAGCAACGAGAAAGAAGAAAGAAAAGAAAAGACCGACCGAGAGTACAGGATTAGGAAGTCATATGCCCCTCCCTGGGAAAGAGCCAGGTTTTCAGACTCCGCCTAAAGTCCGTCAGGGAATTGGCCTGTCTGATATTCAGTGGGAGGTCATTCCAGCAGCGCGAGGCCACTGTACTAAATGCCCTGCCTCCCATCCTGGCCTTCTTAACTCTGCCTGTGATTAGCAGAGAGGCATTCGAGGAGCGTAAAGCTCTTTGTGGCTTATACCAGGAAAGTCTCTCCTGCATAGAGATTGGGCCCAGGCCATGTGCCGCTCTAAAAACAATGCATAAGGATTTAAACATGATTCTTTCCTTTATGGGGAGCCAGTGGAGCTCTTGTAACGCTAATGTGGTTGAAGAGCAGCGTTTTCTATTCAGTGCTAATTTGGCTGCCATAGACTGGACTCTCTGCAAGCTCTGATAGATGTAAAGAGGAGCTCCCAAATATAGGGAATTGCAGTAGTCCAGCCTACTCAGGATAATGCTGCGTACCACCAAAGGTCTGTCTCCCACAGGCAAAAGAGGCAGAATCTGTCGTAGAGCTTTCAGAATGGCAAAGCACACCCCAATTGTTTTTTTGGCTTGGGAAGCCATTTGAAGATTATCATCCAACATGACCCCCAGATTCCGCACCGTTGTCACAGGGACAATGGGCTCCGACTCTGGGGTCAGTTTAAGGTCAAATGGCATATGCCGCACTCCCGCCGAGGGACAGTAGATCACCTCTGTCTTTCCTCCATTAAATTGCAGGGAGTTCTCCCTGAGCCAGTCCGATGTCTGACACATACACTTCTGAAAGCTGTCCGTAGTCAGTGCACCCTTTCCCTCCAATGAGAACACAGTTGGGTGTCGTCAGCATAGTTGACCAGGTCAATCCCATGCGACTTGATAATAGGGATTAAAGGCTGCAAGTAAATGTTGAAGAGGATGGGGCTAATGGCCGATCCCTGAGGGACCCCATGCTCCACCAAGGTCCTACCAGAGGTGAAAGGGGACAGGGTAACCACCTGTTGTCTCCCTGTGAGATAGGATTGTATCCATCTCAGGGCACGGCCCTTAACTCCCAAACGCTCCAATCAACTCAGCAAGATTCTGTGGTTAACCGTGTCAAACGCGGCTGACATATATAAGAGGACCAGCACCGACGAGAGGCCTCTGTCAGCCCGCATCCAGAGATTATCTAACACGGTGACCAGAGCGGTATCTGTCCCATGGCCTGGCCGGAAGCCAAACTGGTCCTTGTCCAGAAGATGAAACTCTTCCAGATACCCTGAGAGAGATCTACTCACTACCTTTTCGAGAATTTTTATGGGAAAAGGCAGCAGTGAGATAGGTCTAAAGCTAGTAGGATCTCCCGGGTCCAAGGAGGGCTTCTTTAATAATGGGGTAACCACTGCCTGCTTCCAGGCTTCTGGCACCACCCCTTCCTCCAAGGATTGGCAGCATATCTGCCACATCCGAGGGAACAGTGCCTGCGCGTGCTCTTTCCAAATTTTGTTAGGGAGAGGGTCTAACGGAGACCCTGACCTGACATTCTGTGCCCAGCTATTAAACAGTTCCTCTGTAAGGGGTGTGAAGTGCTCCAGAGAAGTTTCCACCCAGGGTTCCTCCATTGGCATGTGTCCCTGAGTATTTTGGAGGGTGGGGTCACGAGATGTTAGCCCCCCTACAATTTTTGAGATTTTCTCCTCAAAATGGGTGGCGATTTTATCACATAACGCCTGCGAGGCAGCCACTTCGTTTCCCAGGCTAGTGGGGCTGGAGAGGTCTCTAGCGATCTTAAAGAGGGCTCTGGCGCTATTTGGTGCTGACAGAATAGTGCTAATAAAAAAGTCAGCCTTGGCCTTAGCAATCACCTCTTTATACTGAGCTAGCACCCTTCTTAGTATTACTTTGTCATGCTCAGCATAGTGCCTACGCCATTTCCTCTCTGCCTGCCGGCAAGACCGACGTGTAGTTTTCAGCTCCTCGGTGAACCAAGGTGCGGAATGTTTTTTCCTGACCATCAGGCATTTCAAAGGCACAGGCCGGTCTAGCACTTCGCGGATGTAATTATGATACAGACGATAGTTCGTGCCCACTGACTCGTGAGAGTCAAAAGAAGGCAAGTTTTGAAAGAGTGGCTCCGCTCTACTTTTCAGGAGTTTTGCCCAGTCTCTCCCCATGCGATATGTTACTGGAGGCAGTCTAATTGTTTTTTCTCTAGGTATCTGAATCCGAAACTGGATCAGCGAGTGATCGGTCCAGGTCTGAGGTAAAATGTTGACCACCTCAGTTTCGGTACAATCAGCGAACAAGAGATCCAAAATGTGCCCTCCTTGATGGGTGGGTTGCTGGACCAGCTGATGTAAGTTACAACTCTCGCAAGTTTCCCTGAGAAAGTACCATTCTCCCACAGGTTGAAATCACCCAGAAGCAGCATTCTGGAATGGGTCAGTGACTGGGCCGCAATGACATCCAGGAGCGCCTGGTACTGAGTGTTAGAGCTTGGGGGTCTATAGCCGACCATCCCAGTAAGGAGCCTCCCCCTCTGTTCTTGTAGGGAGAATCCTAATAGCTCAATGCCTGCAACCTCATCAACCTTAAACGGGGCGAAGTCCCAGGTGTCCTTAAACATCACCCCAACGCCTCCACCTCTACCCGTTACTCTGGGCTTGTGAAAGATCTTATAGCCCTCCGGGCAGGCGAGCCCCAGTTCCACCAGTGAGTCATTGCTACACCACGTCTCCGTGAGAAATATCACGGCCAGCTCCAGATCTTCCACCAAGTTTAAGACTTCTTGATGGTGTTTGGCCAGAGAACGACAGTTAAGCAGACCACACTCAAGAACCGAGCTGGCCTGCAGTGCCGCAGTGCCCTTCTCCCCCCTACTGACCTTGTTCCTAATGTCTAGCAGCCGTTCTTTAGAATATTTAATCGGACTTTGGCCGGCACGGACAGCGTGGCTGGTGCTAGGTGCAGTCGAGGCGTGGACGGGCGCAGACGGGCTTGCCTCTGGCGCGCCAACGGCGCACCCGCTGCGCGCGCACGTTGCGTGCGCGTGCTGCGCGCTTGCATGGCCCCTCCTCAAATAGTGGGGCAAAATGCAGCGGTTCGACCACTACAGAGCCAACCAAACTGGCGTCGCTCT
The DNA here is from genome assembly GCF_964204655.1 of Triturus cristatus. NCBI lineage: Eukaryota > Metazoa > Chordata > Amphibia > Caudata > Salamandridae > Triturus > Triturus cristatus. Next base: position 1,151,623,560 of record NC_140589.1, read on the forward strand.
GGTGGCAGCCGGAAGTGAGGAGATACTCTTCTCTACTGGAAGTGGGGATATTCTCTGTTCTCTGTCCCTCTGTTCCTCGCAAAATGCGAGAGTGAAGAAGATATTTTTATGGTGCGGGTAAGAGCAACTTTGGTAAGGGAGAAGCCGACTACAGTTCCCTGGTTCCCCTCCCTTCAATCTCACACAGATCCCCCAGCAATATGCAGACCCAAGAAATGATTATAAAAATGCGCTCGCGTTTCGCACAAATCAATCAACAGCACACCGTGACACAGATATAGTTAAAAGCAGTCCTGGGGCTGCGCGCTTGCATGGCCCCTCCTCAAATAGTGCGGCAAAATGCAGCAGTTCGACCACTAGAGAGACAACCAAAATGGCGTCGCTCTGGTGGCAACCGGAAATGAGGAGATACTCTTCTCTACCGGAAGTGGGGATATTCTCTGTTCTGTGTCCCTCTGTTCCTCGCAAAATGCGAGAGTGAAGAAGATATTTTTATGGTGCGGGTAAGAGCAACTTTGGTAAGGGAGAAGCCCACTTCAGTTCCCTGGTCCCAAGATGTGTATGCTAGTCAGACAAACACAATACCTGCCATCTCATAGTGACTTGGAACTGTGTCATGACATGTACCAACCTACAAACAGAACAAGGCAGTGGCACAATGCCAAAAAACACTGTCAGACAGTTTGCCACCACAAACACACTACCCCACAGTGCAGCTGACTGACAGGAAGGAATAGTGGGTATGTATGTGAAGTGAGTGTATCCAAAAGCATGATGGGGTTTGTAGTCACAGATAATGCTCCCCCTCCAAATTGGCCCATCAAGACCTCTCTGAACCATGCCCACATCACAGGGAGTGGAAAATGACACACAAGATGGCTGACACTGGGTCCTGCTGTGGGGAGCACAAGGACCTGGTAGGGCTTTACGCCAATCAGAAGCAGGACACCACTGCCTGACATCCTGAAAGACAACGTGCACGCCCTCCAATGGAAGCACGTTTCATGGTGGGATGTCTGGCTGGGTGGGAAGGAGGACTGACAGCTCTGACCATATTTACCAGCATGTGGAGACACACACACCCCTCAACACAAACTCCACACAACTCACCGGGTAGAATGCATTGACTCACACCGTAGTGAAATATCAGCCAAAAATACACCGTACTGGGTGCTGCTATGTGAAGCACAGGGCCTCTCTTTGGACTTGTGGCCAAACAAACACAAGGACTTCACAGTCAGCCATCTTGCCATTGCTGTCACACCCCCTCACAGGGAAGCAGAGTCAAGAGGAAGGAACTATGGGCATGCTGGGAAGGGGGGTGTAGCCAAGAGCATGATGGGAGTTGCAGTCACAGACCATCCCCAGCCACCCACATGGCCCAGCAAGCTCACACTGAACCATGCTCGCCTCACAGGGAGTGGGAATGGACTAACAGGATGTCTGACACTGGGCTCTGTTGTGGGGAGCACAAGGCCATGCAGGGAACTGGGCACCAACAAACACCAGGACTGCACAGTCAGCCATCTTGACATTGCTGTCACACCCCCTCACAGGGAAGCAGAGTCAAGAGGAAGGAAGTATGGGCATGCTGGGAAGGGGGGTGTAGCCAAGAGCATGATGGGAGTTGCAGTCACAGACAATCCCCAGCCACCCACATGGCCCAGCAAGCTCACACTGAACCATGCTCGCCTCACAGGGAGTGTGGAATGGACTGACAAGATGTCTGACACTGGGCCTGAGAAATCATGTGGCTGACAATCACACATATGCACTGGCCAAACAAAACCCGGTCGCACATGCAGCCATTGCAACCATATGTCCAAACTCATTGTCTGGGGATGCAGTGTCCAGGGGTGCCCCCTGGCCGGGCTGGGGAGGTGTGTCTTGCAGATGACAAGTGTGGAGAGCCATATATGGTACATTGCACAAAACACACAGGAACTCACATATACATCATTGACAGGGGACATCTGACAGTGAATGGAATGGACACATCAATATAGCCAACACCATAGCATGGTCTCATTCACACTCGGTGCTGTTGTGAGCTGCATTCCACTCCTACATCGTGCTGAAACGTTTGCATCCTTCACACAACACACCACTCACTGACATAGACACTGTAGACACAAGGTCTAACCTGGACTGCATTGGAGGAGACATGCTACTCACAGCAGCCAAACTGCAACACACACACCACCAGCCCTCACTGTCATGAGCATTGAAAAGCCAGAGTGCTACCTTGCCCAATCCATGTCACCATGGAGAACAGTGACAAGTCAAATCACATATGCACGTACAAACTCAGCACCAGACTCATTAACGATTGTGACATCATCACTTATATGAAATGAGATGGGAACTAGGAACACTGTAAAAAAACACTTCCTCCAAAGAGATCTCAGGCATACCGGAATGTGACCATGTCGTACCAGTACACCAATGTGGCACACAAAGACTAGCAAAATCTGCTACCACACATGCCCCAATAGTACAACATATCCTCAGTGGAATAGCACGTATGTCCTTGTTAAAGCTCACATGTGTACAGGGATGACACACCTGTGTCAGCAACGTGATGGCCCTTGAGTAGTAATGGTCATGTACAGACAAAATATATACATGAGCTGGGCATGCACACACTTCGACATGCACGTTGAAATGTTTCATTTTGGCTGGGAAATGTGCAAAAACAATATCAATCTCTGTCCGTGACAACCCTGGACAAAGCAGTCCACAGGGAGGCATCCGGACGTACAGTAGAAAATGTCATGTATGTGAACCATTGATGCCTGTAGAAACCTAATTTACAAACACAGGTGGTGCTGGGGACACATCACAAAATGAAGAGGAGTCCCAGTCCCAGACTCTGGTGGACCCTCAGCTCTCTGGTTTGAATCTGTCTCTGTCCTCTTCAGATGACGACGAACAACCTGGCACCTCCGCTGTGAGTCATCATGCAGCACCAGCAGCACCAACATCTGCATCCCCTATACCCATGCCTCCAGCATCTGGAAACAGACAGGGCACCCCCGCCAACACGGACAGACCCATGCCACAGAACACCAACAGCACAGGGACACAGGACCCCCAGGAAGCTACAGACAACACCACCAGCAACACCACCCAAGGGGTCCCAGTGTCACCTGTGTGTGCCGCCATTGGTCCTGCCCGTGTGGATAGGGGTGCTGGGAGGGGTGGGAGGCAGAGGGTGCACCTTGCAGAGGGGTCTGGACTGCATGATGACCCACATCATAGATGCGTACCAGGATAGCACCGGAGGATTTGGCCAGGTAGGGGGGATCCTCAAGGACATTCAACAGGAGCAGGCTGCCCACCATGCCCGCATGGAGGCAAAGTGGGATGCACTTGACGCAGTGCATCGGGACATACTCCAATGCCTCCGCCAGATCAGCACAAACATGTCCACACCTCCCTGTGTGGCCACAACATCTGTTGCCACACCATCTGCCAGTGCCACAGGGAGGGAGGATGACTCTGGCGGAGAGTCCCCTGCACCGCAGTGGCCTGCACCTGAGGATCCCCTGCCACAAGAAGAGGGGTCATCCGAAGAAGGATATGTGAGACGCAGGTGTCCCTGCACATCACCCAGGGCCTCTAAACATTTTCTGGACAATGTTCTTTGTGCGCAACCCGTTCACCTTGTCGTATTTGACACAACTCGCCTACATGACATGGAGGTTTCATGTTGGTCCAATGTGGCAGATGACTGTGGACTTTACTCTGGACATTTCATCTACCAACACTTCCAACTCTACTGTGAACTTTGGATTCAAAACCCAATGTACAGCACCCACCATCCTGTGCACTATCCTCACACATGTTTGTAAATAAACTCACCAGTACACCATACTTGCCTCTGTTGTGATTCCAACTTGTCATGTGTCATGGAGATGATGATCTGCTAAACAACACAGTGCATGCCAAATACTACAACAATGTGACCACCGTAATGTGAGTCATGGTGATGTGACACATGTGAGGGAGACACACCACTATGGCACCATAACACATACTCACAATGTCCATGTAACTCATCCCACACAATGATGTTGACCTGAAACACATTGGTATGCACAGACACAACACCTTTCCACAGTCAGTGGTAACACGTCCACAGGTGAGGTAAGCAAATGTCACTCAAATGTGGGAAGACATACAACACACCTAACAAAGCATAGCACAGGTTCATTACACATCAGCAACATGTTTATTCCAAAATAGTTGCAAGGTAATTGTACGTTACAGTGGACACACGGTCACAAAGTGTCTGAGAATTGAAGTCCAGGGGTGTGTGGCACATCACTTGATGGGAATTGACTCACTGGTGTTGGATTCTGGGTGTTTGGGGTCGGTGTTGACCAAACAACAGGCAAAGTACCCTGGGAAGGATAGACACAAGACACAGTCAAAAGCACAGCAGAACAGGAGAGAAATGCAATACACATGCACAACACATTTCACAAGAAACCTACACAGAAACAAGTTAGCAGTTCTACACTATTGTGTAGTACAGACCACCTGAATGGACACATCACTGCACGCATCGAGTCAAGTGTCACAAAGACACACTCAAACAGCAACAGAGCAGCCACAACACATTTCAGGCTAACTCCATACATTGACATAACAACCCTGTAAACTCACATTCAGGTGAAGAAGTTGTTGATGAGCTGTGTGCGGACGTCACCCTTATCATCATCATCACTGGCATCGTGTCCCAGGCCTGGATCCTCCACAGGTGGCGGAGGTTGGTCATCATCATCCTGGATGAGAGGCAACTTCTTCCGCACTGCCATGTTGTGTAGCATGCAGCATACAAGGATAATTTTGCACACCTTTGCAGGGTCATATGGGAGGGCCCCTCTGGTCTTTTCCAGGCAGCTGAAGCGGCTTTTCAGGAGACCAAATGTCCACTCGATCACCCTCCTGCTCTGACCATGTGCCTCATTGTAGCGCATCTCGGCTGGTGTCACAGGCTTCCTGAGGGGTGTCAGCAACCACGGCATGTTGGGGTATCCAGAGTCACCTACACACAAACAATTGAACATTTAGCAGAGTTGTGAAGGAGGGCGGAATACAACATTGCCAAACACACAATGGTAAACCGACAAGCCAGGCACGCTGGTCTGGCATCTGTGACATTAGCGTTGCAATCCGACTACTCCTCATGATGTAGGCATTGTGTGCAGAACCAGGGAAATGTGCACACACATGTGTGATACACATGTCTGCAAGACATACCACCAGAGCATTGATGGAGTGGAAATGTTTCCTGTTCCGGTATGCCTGCTCATGTGCCTGTGGTGGTATCAGGGCCACATGTGTACCATCAATTGATCCGATGACGTTCGGCATCCTCCCCAGTGTATAAAAGGCATCCTTTATTTCAGGGAATTGACCTGGGCTAGGGAACTTGATGTACAGGTCAAGGAAATGCAACATCCCCTCCAAGACATCATGTAGCACACGACTAAACATAATTTGCGACATACGACCAGCAGTAGCCACAGTGTACTGGAAGGTACCAGTAGCAAAGAAGTGCAGGGCTGCCATCACCTTCACCTCTGGGGTCAGTGCTGTAGGGCATGTCCGGCCAGGTAGCAGATGTGGCGCCAACTGCTCCGCCAACTCCTCAATCAGTGGCCTAGTGAAGCGGTACCGTCGGATGCAGTCGCGTTCCTGCATGGTTTCAAGGTCTGGGAACGGTCTATGGACAGCTGGTGCCCTGCAGAACAGAGATGCACAAAGGACGATTGTCGGTTCATCCACCCATGTGGCTATGACCAAGCAAAATATCACATGATACATAATGCCAATACACAATGTACTGAGGTGTGTGCTGTTGGGCATGGACACATATGTCACCTACATGGCCATCACCTCACATCTCAAGTCCACATGTCCACATAAGTCCCATGTAGTGCAATGGCCAATCATTGGGCTGTTTCAGCCTACCTATGTACTCCTGTCATGTTACAAACACACACCCCAGTGACAAGTGAGGCCTGATGTCTCCCAGGCATCACAGATCTTTGCCATGCAGATACCCAGGGTCCCTGTATTGCCACATCGACACTGGCATGACATGGAGTATCATGTACACGCCACAAGGTAACCGTGAGTCCCACAGGTAGTGGCCACTGTTGTCTCTGCAGGCCCTACATGTATGTCTCTTAGACACACACACAACATCAATGTTGATGCACAAACCACATGGACGTGGAGACTGTCTCCCATTGGGCACATTTGATCAGCCACATCTGAGACACAACATGCACATAGACTGTGGGTGTACATCATAATTGTGGCTACAGGTCTCACTGTGACGTACATGCCATCACCCCCAGGACTCAGGGTGTATGTGACATGTCCTAAACATATCCAACCTGCAACTGTGTCCATGACTCATGCCCATAACTGTACAGTTGCACATCACAGTGGTAATGTGCACAACACACAAAGGATTCTGTCCCCATGAACACGTGCACAGCCTGGGAGGGGCTGCACAAAAGTGCCACACAACAAACCAAATGTTGCCCCTCCCAACACACAGGGAATGCATCCTTACATGCAATGGGACACTGTGTGGCCAATGTTGTAGTGTGGTAGATGTGCACCTGAGTCCCTGGCAAGTAATTGAGAGTTGAAGCCGTCAAATAGTCACACCAATGAGGCCCGACGTGGGTGACAATGCGTACGCATTGCACAGTTCAGGACCGAGCCGTATGTACGCTTTGCCATTGACTGCAATGAGGTCCGACGCGGGTGACAATGCATACGCTTTGCACAGTTCAGGACCGAGACGTGCGTACGCTTTGCCATTGACTGCAATGAGGTCCGACGCGGGTGACAATGCGTACGCATTTCACAGTTCAGGACCGAGCCGTGCGTACGCTTTGCCATTGACTGCAATGAGGTCCGACGCGGGTGACAATACGTACGCATTGCATAGTTCAGGACCGAGCCGTGTGTACACTTAGCCCTTGACTGCAAAGAGGCCCGACGCGGGTGACAATGCGTACCCATTTCACAGTTCAGGACCGAACCGCGCGTACACTTTGCTATTGACTGCAATGAGGCCCGAAACGGATGACTATCATGCATATGCGTCGGGCAGGCATGGTCCGAGACCGGCATACGCCTTGGCGATTGATTCGCATGGAGACGGGTGCATGTGTATTTTCAAACTGTGCGTTGTACTGTCAGTTGACCGAGCCGGGCGCACCCATTGGCTCTGGACTGTCATGGAGATGGATGCAGATTCCAAACTTGTACGAGTTGTGCGCTGGAAATTCAGTTGGATGCCTACAACAAAGTTGCAATTCCTAGGGTTTTATGAAGGTGAAGATTTGAACGATGCGGAAGACGTGTACGAGTCATAGAATGGCCAGATTTATAGAATGCCAGATTCATAGAATGCAACTGTGTTGGACCTATCACTTGGGACACATGGCACAGAGTCTGCCTCTGCAGCACAGATATAAGGCTGGCTGGCCCCCAGGGAGCTCACTTGCCTGCACTACATGCTACTGGACCACATCCCTGCTACCACTGCTGCTATCTCTGAATCCTCTGGCTACTGCTATGGCACGTACTCTGGAGAGGGCCCCAGCCTTCACTGAGAAGGAGAACAAGGCCCTGCTGGACGGGCTCCTTCCACAGTACAGCAAGCTGTATGGGAAACCAGGGGAGCAGGTGAGTGTGCAGTCCACTGCCTTCCTAATTGTGCATGTTGTCTGAATAGCAGTACTAGCAGTGTGTACACCAGTGGCAAGCATACTCACTAATTACTTTCATCCCCAAAAGTGTGTAGGTACATGAAATGAACAGGTGTTCTGCAGCTAAAGTGCATTTGTGCAAGCTTCAACTTCCCAGGCATTGTTAACATGTCAGACATGCAGGGCATTTGTCCTTTTCCATGGGTGCACTACCTGTGTAAATCATTTTCCTTTGTGATGATGACATGTATATCCAAATGTGTGCAGCACAAATATGGGGCATGTGTGTTAATGGACTTTTAACTTTGTCATCCTCACTGGTTGCTGCCCACTAGAAACAGGAGATATAGCTGACCATCGCCCGGACAGTTCGATCAGTGGGGGTCTACAAGCGCCAGATCCGCAACTGCCAGAAGAGGTGGCAGGACCTTCGGGGCTGGACCCGGAGGATCGCACGGGCCCAGCTGAAGCTGTCGCCTCCTCGCAGGAGGGGCGGACACCGGACCCCGACCCCCCACATGCTCTGGATACTGGCGGTGGACCTCGCTGGGTAGCTGAAGGCCAGACAGCAGCAAGGAGGGGGTAAGTCCATGCCTAATCTGTGTACTATGTCTGACATGCTAATTGCAGTCTTTTGGACTGGTCACGCTTCCACATTACGTATGTCTTGTAGTGCAATACTCATGTCCCTCAATTGTGTGATGCACCCTCCTCATCTGATCCACAGGTGTGGACCCTACAGTCTGTTGCCTGTGTCACTAGGGCACTGTATCCCTACATTCAGCTATGCTTCAGCTTCCTGCCAGCATCTGTTACCGTGACTCTGTTGTGTGTTTCATGGGAGGGTCAATTGTTTACATAATGCCTGAGATCTGACATGTGATCTGTGTGTGCCCTTGATATGTGTTACAATTGCTGGTCTGACTCGCCGCATGTGGCTGGGGTATTTCAAACAAATACATGTAGCAGGGGACTCTAATTTGTGTGCCTCAGGAGTATGTATATCAAGTGTGTCACACTTGCTTAGCCACCTGACAACTGTCCAGGACTAAACACTGTTTCACGTAGACCTGGGCAGTCATGCCTACTCCAGGGTATTTAGAAACACTCTGTAATCCCACTCCTGTGTATCAACTTACAGGTTGTGCTTAGTGACATGTGCCTTCAGGTGTCTGCCTCTGTGTCATTGTGGGGTGGCTTCCTTTTACGTACAACTGGGGTGTTCATGAGTTTGAGGGTCAGCAGGACATCTGAGATGTGACTATGAGAGACAAGACCTGTGTGACATATAGGTGTGCAATCACTTGACAGTGCACAATGGTGTATGCAACTGTGCACTTCAGGCAGCTGGGTTACATGCACAGCAGACAGTGATGTGCTAATGTACAGGGAGTTGTGTTCGCAGAGACTCATATGTCTGATTTGTATGATGTGGGGTCTTCTGGGTCAGGGATATGTTGTTTGCAGGGGATGGGCAAGTGCACGTGTCAGCTGCAGAGTTTGCGTTACCCCTGAGCTATGATTGTGACACAGTGCATACTGTTGTTGTCTGGATGCTCTGCCCCTGTGACAGGAGACGGTGTTGACTGACTTTCCAGGCATGCCAGTGCCATGGCATTTAACTTGCTATGAGTGATCCTGCATTGTGTTCAAGTGTGCTCCATGCACCCTATTGTGGCATTGACTATCAGGACATTAGAACATCATAGTGTGTGTTGCTGGCATGCATCACAAGTATGTGAAATGAGACTCTGCCCATCCCTTTATCCTGACACCTGTACTGAGTCCGTGGCAAGAGATTTGCTGTGTGTATAGTGACATACTCCTACATGTTCAGTTGCATGTCCAACAAATGTGTGTGTGGTGCATGTCGGCACATTGGGGTATTAGCATCCAACATGCAACAGACATATGGGTGCAAGTCCAGGAGGGATATGAGTGCCATGGTTGATGGTGAGACTGACAATTATTCTAAACAGTGTGAGCAGTTTGAGCAGTGTTCAGCTGATGATGCCAGGGCTTGCCCTGTGATGTGATGTACTCACTGTGGTGTGTGCAGTCAGTGCAGGTGACTGATGTTGTTCTCTTTTTTCCTAATTCTATCCAGATACATACACTGCCACAGGAGGGGACAGCTACACGGACCAGGAGGAGCCACAGAGCCTGACAGGGACAGAAGGCGAGGAGTCAGAGGTACCCAGTGGATAGGGAGGGTGAGTGAAGCCACACCGAGGAGTCCTCAGCACCATCCACCCCAGCTGAGGGCCACAGCAGCTCGGAGGATGACTCCCTTGTGGAGGCAGGTGTCAGCAGCTACCAAACCCCAGCTAGTGAAGCTGTCCCCGCCACCGCCCCCACAACCACCAGCACCACCCTCCCATCGGCTCCCATCCCAGAGGTCCGTGGAGGCTCCAGTGTTCAGGAGCATGTCGCCTTTGTGCCAGGCACCGCATCCCCGCCCCTGTGTCCCCTGCTGCCCTGAGTGAGGAGTCTGTGGACTTGCTTCGACAGATCCATGTAGGGCAGACATCAATGCTGAGTGTCCGCCATGCACACACCAGTCTGTTGACACAACTGGTGTCGTTCATGGAGGGCATTTCATCGGGCATGTCTGCCCTACAGAGAACCAATCAGTCCGTGGCCTCCTCCCTGATGGCAGCAGTGTCCCTACTCCAACAGTGCCGCACCCCTCCTACCCCTGCACCACCCATGATTCCTAGCACCCTACCTGTCCCAAGCACACACACACCTGCACATTCTCACAAACTTACAGACACGGGCAGCACACAAACACCCAAACCAAGGTCTAGATGTGCACACAAGCAAGCGCAGGGGACTGATACCACACTCACAGGGGACGGTTTGCAGACACACACACAGTCATCCACAACCACTCCGCAGTCCTCCGATACCTCTCCCTCCCAGCCCCCTTCCCTTGCCTCACCTGCAACCCCATCTCCACAGAAGCTCTTCCTCTGTGACCTTGGCCTCTTCCCCACTGACCCAGCAGATCCATCTTGCAAGGAGAACAGGAAGTCCCCACACACAGAGGGGTGTGCCCCTCACACCCGGACACCCAACCCCAGGTGCAGTCAGACTGAGGCCTCCACCCGCAAGTCCCCCCGGAGCCGGAAGAGCAAGACCCCACCCCCTCCCTGCAGCTCCACGACGAAGTCTCCGTCCTCCATCCCCCAGGCCACCACTCCACAGGTTCCCCCGCCACACCCTGCCCCAGGTTCCCCCACCCACAGATACACCATCTCCAAAATGCTGAAACCCTCCCCCCCTACCACTTGCTCTTTCACCCCCGGTCAGACAGTTTGTGCCACTGATGTGGGGACCGTGTCCCCCCCCCTCTGTCCTGCCGGCCTCACCTGAACCCCATTATGCTCCCATGGAGTTAGGCACTGCAGTGGAGTCCACGACCACCCCGTCTGACTTGGGCACTGCAGTGGGCACCCAGTCCACTCCATCTGACCTGCCCACTGCAGTTGTGCCGACACACACCCCATCTGACTTGTGCCCCACAGTTGTGACTGCAACCACAACTTCAGTCAGCTCCCCTGCAGTTGCCAGTTACTCTCCTGCATCCACCACCCCTTCACTGTTTTCTTCTGCTGCGCCCTGATCCTGTCCCTGCGGTGCCTGGCCTGCCCCCATGTATGCCCCTCCGAGGGGATGTCCCCTGTCCTTACGAGTGCAGGCAAGCAACGTGTGACAGTTGTCACTCAAGTTAACTTCTTGTCATTTAGATGTGGACTGGCCATTGGCCTTTGTTTTGAAAAGACTTTGCGTTTTTCATTTGCTGAATAAAGCTTTTTTCTTTATCCTTGTGAATTTGATTTAGCTGTACATTATGTTGATGATGTTTAGAATGACCTTGCCGTTGTAATGCTGGATTTCAAATGTTGAATACTGAGGTGTTGATGTGAGGTACTCCATGTGGTCCATGAAATATGTATCCTGTTCTGGTCGTTATCCATATCGTCCTTTACAGCTAACTGGGTGTGTCATGATTAACAATTTGTGGACACTCTGTAAACATTTCATTTGCATGGTAACATCTGTGGCTTGCACACATGCACATATGATGTGCTTATCATTGTCCAATTTGTCTGTTTCCCTGACTGTGGGCGTATCTCCACTGGACATGTAAGTGTGGGCATCATTGGTGTAGGAGCAACTGGGTCCTCTGTACAACTTGCTGGACATATGTATTGAGTATGTGCAGATGACTTAAGGGACACTGCCGTACCCAGGCTGTTGTGACCAGAGCATTCATTGTGTGGTAACTGATGGCTGACTGACCAAGTGTTCTGCTGACATGAGTGAGACCTGCTGGGGCTATGTGTAGCACAGCTGAGCTTCCACAGGAGTTGAGTCCCCTCAAGTAAGTGTGTTGTTCCGTGAAATTGCCTGGGCCCATGTTGTGTGTTGTGTGGGCATGTGTGTGTGTGTCCACATCCCTTTTCATACACAGGCAGTGTTCCCTTGATATGTTCCTGCTGTTGATGCTTGCTGAGTGGTTCTGTGTTCATCCCACAACTTTGCCATGGGCTATCAGATGTGTGGGTGCATGACACACTACTGTTAATTGGTGTTTCATCATTGGGATTTGTCTGTTCTGTGTTTGTCATGAGTGCATGTGCAATGTCACCTGTCCATGTGGGCTTCACAGATGCACATTGGTGCAGTTCAGGGTGTGTGGTGTTGAGGGTGGACTGATGTAAATGTTTGCATGGATGGGCCCCTAGCTCCTGTTTGTCCATGGATGACGGGCCATGCTGAGTGATTTGTGTTTGTGTATGTGTGATGTACATTTGTGGCACAGGACACATGTCTGGGTTTCACAGTTTGTACGACATCTACCTTTGTCAGCACAGTGGACGTGTCATGCATGCTTGTGTCACCCCAATGTCTGGTCCCTGGGGGTAGTGCTGTTGTGTGTCAGTCTCTTGCTGTGTTAGTTGCTGTTCATTCCAGCTTGTGTCACATATGTCTGTAGTGCTCCCTCTCATCTCACAATGCTTGATTGCCCACTAAGGGGGAACCATTGATGGTTTACTTTTGTATGGCACTGTGTCCACATCTTTCTCACTGTGGTTCAGCCCCCCTCATGTGTTGTGTAGTTGCCTGGGGATACTGAGACACACACACACACACATGTTTAGTCAGATGTGCAGTGTGAGGTTGCCGGTTTGTGTTTGTGCATCTGCACCAGTGCATTGGTATTGCTGTTGTGGGCCGTTGTCTGGATGCTGTTTCTGTGATTTTCCCTGCAGTCCCTGTGAGTCATATCACATCATTCTGCACATTCATCCTGGTTGTTAGGTGCCATTGCTGGCATGGAATGGGAGTTTGTGACCTGACACCTACAGTCTACACAGGTTGTTTTGATTTGTGGGTCTATTTTCGAGATGTGTGTATGCTTTGTGATGGTCACTTCTGCTTTTGTGTCATTGTACACTATGCATTGTCAGCCCCCATGGGTGGTGCTTGTCTGCACATGGCCGAGAGTATGTTAGGTTTTCACAGCACTGTTAGCCTCACCACATCTCTGTGGGTATGGGACACAACCACTACTTTGCCCCAAAAGTGTTTCATATGTTGGGAGCAGGAATCACACATGCTTTTTGGCATTTGCAGCTTTGACCATGATGACACTTACCTTTTGGTCACTGTGATGAAGGGGGTTTTCGACCCTATCACCACAATGCTCAACATTTGCTGCATTTTGGAAGCACACACTTAACTTTTGTTCTACACAGTGAGGGGGTGTTATTTTTACATTGACACAGTGCTAGTGATGCTTGCTTTGTGTAGGCCACACTCAGTTTTTGGTCACACATGTGATGGTAGTTACATTGTATTTTCGAAGTCATAATCACTGTTGTGGGCATTTCTCACAGACTACACACTGTTGTCATGATGTTAGGGGGATGTATTTTGCTGACATACCTAATGTTGGTGTATGATGGATGTGTGTCGCATCACCCATCCTATGAGTGGGGGTGGCATTAGTGATGGGCAACAGGTCCCCTATGGGTGGGGGTGGCAGTAGTGAAGGGCAACATAAGCCCTATGGGTGGGGGTGGCAGGGGTGATGGGCAACAGGTCCCCTATGGGTGGGGGTGGCAGTAGTGATAGGCAACATAAGCCCTAAGAGTGGGGCTGGCATTAGTGATGGGCAGCATAAGCCCTATGGGTGGGGATGGCAGTAGTGATGGGCAACATAAGCCCTATGGGTGGGGGTGGCAGTTGTGATGGGCAACAGGTCCCCTATGGGTGGGGATGGCAGTAGTGATGCGCAACAGGTCCCCTATGGGTGGGGGTGGCAGTAGTGATGAGCAACATAAGTCCTATGAGTGGAGTGGCAGGAGTGATGAGCAACAGGTCCCCTATGGGTGGGGGTGGCAGTAGTGATGAGCAACATAAGTCCTATGAGTGGAGTGGCAGGAGTGATGAACAACAGGTCCTCTATGGGTGGGGGTGGCAGGAGTGATGGGCAACATAGGCCCTATGAGTGGGGGTGGCATTAGTGATGGGCAACAGGTCCCCTATGGGTGGGGGTGGCAGTAGTGATGGGCAACATAAGCCCTATGAGTGGGGGTGGCATTAGTGATGGGCAACATACGCCCTATGGGTGGGGGTGGCAGGGGTGATGGGCAACAGGTCCCCTATGGGTGGGGGTGGCAGTAGTGATGGGCAACATAATCCCTAAGAGTGCTGGTGGCATTAGTGATGGGCAGCATAAGTCCTATTAGAGGGGGTGGCAGGAGTGATGGACAACAGGTCCATTATGGGTGGGGTGGCAGTAGTGATGGGCAACATAAGGCTTATGAGTGGGGGTGGCATTAGTGATGGGCAACATGTCCCCTATGGGTGGGGGTGGCAGGAGTGATGGGCAACATAGGCCCTAAGGGTGGGGGTGGTAGTAGTGATGGGCAACAGGTCCCCTATGGGTGGGGTGGCAGTAGTGATGGGCAACATAAGCCCTATGGGTGGGGGTGGCAGGAGTGATGGGCAACAGGTCCCCTATGGGTGGGGGTGGCAGGAGTGATGGCCAACATAGGCCCTATGGGTGGGGGTGGCAGGGGTGATGGGCAACAGGTTCCCTATGGGTGGGAGTGACAGTAGTGATGGGCAACATAAGCCCTATGGGTGGGGGTGGTAGTGGTGGTGGCCTGTTGCTAGTGGCCAGGATATGGATCCCTTGTGTGTGTGTGACATTTTGCAGGTACGTGTCGTTTGTTTGTGTGGTGAGTGTCTGACTTACCGTCTACGCCGTCCGCGTCTGGTCCTGATCCGGTCATAGATGTACAGTACTGGTATGACCTGCGCAATGGGATTCATGATGTGTTTGTCTTGTACATGATGCTTGTTGCTCTGTCTCTTACCCGTTGCTAGCTGGTCCGTCTCGTAGCTGTGGATTCAGTTCTGGCGCGAATCGTACCTGATATGCTTCTTTTCCGGATACTGTGACGTGCCGTACGTGGTGACCTGTCCAGCGCGTAGGAAGTACACATCGTACTTGTCCGGCCGGAAACTGCTATGGATACTGCTTCCGGGCGACTCGATCCGGCGTTTGGAGTTACGGCTCGGACGGAGAATAAAGCTTGAATCACCGCCTACGTGTCGGTCGTATTTTTGGCAGTTATGCGCATCGTACTTCATCAACAGGACGGACCGGCTCCGGGTACGGGTCAGTCGCAAGGTAAGGCTACGAACCGCTCTCGGAGAGGTGTCCGACCCGGATCGGAATCGACCCCATAGTGTTAGAAAGTTGTGAGATCACTGCTCTAGCACAAATTTCCCACCACCCAGCGTTGCCCTCAGTCTCCCGAAAAAACATGATAGCTCACTTGTGTGTCCAAAGCAGAGTCATCCTAAAAACGTATAAAAGAACCTGCCCTTTTGGACCCACTTTGGTTCCCCCTCAGTTTTTCATTTTATTTGCCAGTACATGTGTTTGCTTAGTACACATTGACCGTCTGCCAAACTCCAATTCACACATACACAAAAATGTTCCCTAGTGTCTGGTGGTTTTTGTTTCCCTGTGGGCAGAAAAGCCAAAAAATATCATTGATCTGGGGCAGAAACGTCAAACATGCGTGCCCCTCCCAAAAAAATAGGAGCGACCCTTCCCTAAGGGACCATTCCCTGACATCCCCGTAAACATAGCTCTGGTGCCTAGTGGGTGTTTTGCCCCCCCCCCGAATGGGGCCGATATTATTTTGCACCCAGCTGCCCCCTAGCTGGGGCAGAAAGACTGTGGCTATATTTGGGGGGGTGCATTGGCATGCCCATTCTAGGCAACACCCACCCCTAACATACAAACAGAAAAGTCCCTCGTGCAGAGTGGGCTTTCTACCCTCCTGGGGGTGCAGATCGTGGGCTACTGCCCCCATATGCCCGCAGGAGGGGGAAAAGACACTGTGCCCGATTGTAATTGAGTGAGGTGGGGGCATTGGCATGCCCATTCTGGGCAGCCCTCAATCCTACTCTGCATAAAAACAAATTCTCCCTGATGCTTAGTGGACTTTGTACCCACCCTGTGGGGCCGATTGGGAGCAATTGCTCCTATCTGCCCCCACAGCAGATGTCTATTTTGGAGGTGGGGGGAATCATTGGCATGCCCAATTTGCCCAGCCCCCACCCGTGAACTAGTAAATAAATACTCCCAGTCCTGGGGAGGCAGATTGGGGGCTATTGCCCACATATGCCCCCAAGGGGAGGTAGAAAGACTGTGCCCATTTGTTTTTTAGGTCTCGCCTGGCGAACGCAGCGCGAAGCGCTGTCGCCAGCGAGATCTATTGTTACTGACTTGCCTCGGAAGTGGGACAGGAGATGGGCACGCGCATGGTCTCGGCGGATTTGAGTTGGTGTACGCGCTTTCAGCCACGCGGCGTGCACATCTCCTGTCTCTCTTCCCTCAGCAAGTCAGTATCCAGTTTCACTTTCTTCCTCATTAGTGTCTGTGAACGCTCATACATAGGCCCCAGCATTCAGTGACTCACATCAGCGTTTGCTTAGTTGACTGTTTTCGCCACGTTAATTTGCCTCTTGCGTTGCTACATAATTAGCATAGCTCCAAACACATTTTTACTCGTATTTACCCATTTGCGCTCTCCTACTAACACTAATATTTAAATATAGTCTATACTCCCCTGCAACCTAGCACTTAACACATTTTTACTCGTATTTACCCATTTGCGCTCTCCTACTAACACTAATATTTAAATATAGTCTATACTCCCCTGCAACCTAGCACTTACTCTATCTGCAATACATAAACACTACACTACCAACGCGGTTACTACGCCATACCTTTTCTCTTCTTACAACATTCAATCCTTTTACTTTAGCATTCTTACAACTATTTCATCATGCTAGGATTCTACGCTCCTCTTAATGTAATAATCTTTTAAGGTACTTACAGTTAGCAGCATTTAAAATAGCCTCGCTACGAGTTTCCGTGTGCCCATCCAGCTAACGTTTCCATTGTGCCTGTGTATAAACGAAAGCAAAATGCTCCCAGCAGCAATGTGCACGAGCACGCTAGCAAGGTCGTATCACGTGATATTTTTTTTTCCCAACTAGCATACGTTCAGCATGACGAACAGTTTTAAGATAAATGTTAGTTGTTATTAAAAATACTCTATAAATAAAGATATATTTTATATATTGCTTTTACGATGTTGCTCTTTCAGCAACGCACTAATTATATGCATATTTGAACACATATTGTAAACACGTGTATACGTGTTTAAAGTCTTTACTTAAAAGTGAAAAACCATAACACAAAAGCATTAAACAAGCTTTTACAATGCAAAAATCTCGGCATTGGTAAACTTACAGCTATTACCTTGCTCATAACATTATTTTTGCTTATGTTTTTTTTTTAAATTCATTTTCAAAAACGTACATAGCTATCAACATTACACTGTGCATTAAAAAAATAAATATGTGTAATATTTACCTTATTATTAAAATGTTTTCGTAACACCTACTATTCAACAAAAACTGATTAAAATGCAAAAAAAATAATTAAAAATGCTTACTGTTTTTACACATACTTTGCATAATATTTTTTTTAAAAGGGCTTAAATTACAATGTGTATTAATATAACCAAATAATTATTAATGTTATAACAGAAAATGCATGTTTACCAAATAAATTTAAAAACCTATATTCTTAAGATATGCATTATTAAAACAAAAAATTAGCTGCGCAGCTCACACTGATGCACGCCTCACACTGCTGCACGCCTCACACTACTGCACGCCACATACTGCTACACGCCACACACTGCTGCACGCCACACTGCTGCATGCCACTGCACAAAACACACTACTGCATGCCACACACTGCTGCACACCTCACACTACAGCACACCACACAATAATGCACACTCTGCTGCATTACACACTGCTGCACGCCTCACAATGCTGCACCCTTAACTGCTGCACGCCACACACTGCTGCACGCCACACACTGCTGCACACCTCACACTGCTACACGCATCACACTGCTACACGCCTCACACTGCTGCACAACGCACACTGCTGCACATCGCACAATGCTACACAAAACGCTACTGCACAACACACACTACTGCACACCGCACCCTGATGCACGTCACACACTGCTGCACACTGCTGAAATACTCATTGCTGCACGCTACACACTGCTGCACGCCACACACTGCTGCACGCCACACACTACTACACACCACACAATGTTGCACATCACACACTGCTACACTCCATACACTGCTTTTATGCAAGTTTATGCTACTGACATTGTAAAAGACAATGCCTATTTACAATGCCAATAGCTCAAACTCTATCATTGCGAGACCTATTGCATTGCAAATGCTTGTTTAGTGGGGTGTGGGGCATTGGCATGTTCATTCTGGGCAGCCTCCACACCCCTACTCCAGCTAAAAAACAATACTCCCTGGTGCTTAGTGGGTTTTCTGCCGGTCACAGGATGCTTATTTCTGGTCCAGGGAGGATCTGGCTTTACAGTTCAGGCTGGATTGTTCCCATGAGGAATAGAGTCAAGACTGATTTGCATATTGCTGGGTCCAAACTGGGGTGGAGTGGTGAGCAAAAGAACTATGGATTAAACCCAGATCTTTGTGACTGGGGATGAATGTTTGCATTGTTCAGCATTCTGTCCCTCATTTGTTCCTTTTGCTTTTATCACCCTAAGTGGGAAGGGTATGCACAGACGTGGGTCCCGTGCTCACTGCACCTCTGGATTCAAGCTAGCCTGGCTGATGAGGGGTAAAACCCTGAAACTGGTCCCAGGATGCTTGTTTCCAGACCAAGTAGGACCTTGCCTGGCAGTTCAGGGTGGACTATTCCCATGGGGAGCAGGGTCAAGACTGATTTGCATAATGCTGGGTTAAACTAGAATGGCATGGGGAGCATGAAGCAATGGATTTAGACCCAGATCTCTATACTAGGGTGAATGTTTGACATTATTCAGCATTCTGTCCATCAGTTGGTCTTTTTAGGTTGAGCCGAGGCAGCACGCATGAGCTGTTGGCAAGACCTGTAGTATTGAGGGAAACGAGTTAGCTCCCGCCTGCTGCTCACCATTTGTTAAGTACAGTGTCGGTCTTCTTTGCTGCCCCATAATTGGTTTAGGCAGCGAACGTCACTTCTGATTTTTTCTTAGTGCAGCACCGACCAACTACAGTTTTGTTACGCTTACGCAGCGTAATTGGTATTTGGGGAACTCTTTTTTGCTTCATGCTTGTGTCAGTGCTCACTGCTCCAAGCATGACTGTGTCATCGTCCCCCCACGCCACCCACTCTCGGTGTCATCACCCCCCACCACCGCTCTCCCCTCGCTCCTTGTTTGTTCTTTCTATGGTTCTTTCCATGTCCCGCTCCCGGGGGCTACGCTTAATGTTGCAGCATTCATTTTTAAAACATGAGCTCGTACATTCAACAATGGCGCCCGTGTCTCACAGTAATTTATGTGGCAAGAAAAGGCAAATTATGCTGCTTACTGCTGCACATTTCATGATACTATTCCTCTATTATTTTGTGATTTTCAAACGTAACATTCTCTCATATCCCGTCATCTCGGGCACCATGCTTTTACTTTCGCAATGTCAGCATGTCACAGTTGAACATTAGCGGCCGAGTGCCTCGTTCATTAGCTCGCTGTTTCTTTGTTATTCGGTCTTCTAACTACCAAGTAGCCAATGTATTTTCTACAACTCTAAGGTGGCCGCAATTAACATGTAATGTTTCTGCCTATTCGGTATCTCATTGTCTTTTCAGCTCCATCTGTCAGCTTAACGGATCTGTTTATTATAAAAAATGATGCCCACTATCTTTTTACTATCTTTTCATTGCCTATATCCTTCTCTTTCTTTCAATATTCATTTTGCTCGGCTAATTCTACCCTTTCAATATGGCCGCTCCTGCCGAGTCACCGGGCAACTTCTGATCACGTGATTTGTCACATGACCCTCCCTGCACTTCCTTATATACCCTCTTCCCGGCTCACCCATTCCCCGAGCACACCGGAATACCGAAGGATACACAGGGAAGCCCCGTCACCGGCAAGACCCTACTTGCATAGATATCCTTTCTCACTCCCTTGACACGCTGTTATCGTGGGTCCCATGCTCTCCATGCTACTAGAGTTAAGCTAGCCTGGCTAATGAGTGGTGAACCCCGAAATCGATCCCAGGTTGCTTGTTTCCAGTTCAGGGAGGACCTGGCAGTTCAGGCTGGACTGTTCCTATGGGAACCAGGGTCAAGAATGATTTGCATATGGATGGGTTTAAACTGAATGGCATGGGGAGAAAAAACCGATGGATTTAGGCCCAGATCTCTGTACTGGGATGAATGTTTGGCATTGTTCAGCATTCTGCCCATCAATTGTTTTTTTTGCATTTGTCACCCCTAGTGGGGCGGGGATTGCCCAGACATGGATCCCATGCTCTCCGTGCCACTGGAGTCAAGTTAGCCTGGCTGATGTGGGTGAAACCTCAAAACCGGTACCAGGAACCTTGTTACTGGTGCAGGGAGAACCGGCCTGGCAGTTCGGGCTGGGGTCAAAACTGATTTGGATATGGCTGGATTTAAACTGGAATGGCATTGGAGGCAAAAAAAATGATGATTTAGGCCCAGATCTCTGTACTGGGGTGAATGTTTGATATTGTTCAACATACTGTCCATAAATTGTTCTTTTTGCATGTGTTATCAATACTGGACACCCACAATGAAATCTTAAGTAAGATCCTAGCCACCATATGTCTACTATTTCTCCAGAACTTCATCTACTCAGACCAAAATGGCTTTATGACAAGGCATAACACTTCTCTCAACATCCAGCGATTGCTACACGTAATGAACCGGAAATCCCTTCAATGTCCCCACTCGGGAGCATGACCTGGCGCATCAAGATATCAGTCGCACTCTAAGAGTGTTCCGGACCCTTTATTATCCGCCACCATCCTGACTCTACTCCAGTGAAAAACATCCAGTTGGGGAGCCTCTAACCTTGGAGCGCCCATACCTGCAGCGGTCCTGACGCTGAAACAGGCACCTGCGGGGATTGAGGGGGCAGCCAACAGCCACCCGCGGAGTGGCCTGGGCTGAGACAAAATGCCTGTGAGGCTTGCCATGTGAGCGTTGCGGGATACAGCGGACCTCCGTGGGGTGCTCCAGTGACTCTGCGACTTGAATGGTTCCTGAGCGGACGACTCCAAACCCGCTAGCACTGAGCGCAGTGTTGGGGGCCAACTGGTGCTGCAGCAGTTAAGATAGCGATCGGCGAGTGAAGGAAGCTGACGCCACCCGCAGCAGCACCCGAGATGAGGAGGGGGTGTTTGTGAGGAACAGAGGAGCCGCCGCACTACCCTCAGTGACGGCCTTGGCCCTCAACCGCCTGGGTACTGCCCGCTGTGAAATGCAATAGAGGCATTTGGCCTGCGGTCATCAGGATGCCTCGGGAGGGCTGCTGACGGGGTGAGGCACGTAGCTTAAGTGTGAGGGACGCACGGGGGGCCAGGTGCCCATGGTGGGCTCTCCGCCAGTGGACCCTGCCTCCTCTGACCCCAGCAACGGAAACACGAGTGCTGCCCGGCCAGCGATCGGTGGGACTCCATGCCCGCCTGCTGGCACCGACTGTGAGACCGAGCGCTGTGGGGCTCGGGGATCTCTTGCCTTCAAATTTGTGGACGACGGCATTAAGTGGTTCCAGAATACATAAATGCACCTGCCTGGGTCCTGCTGAGCTGTGGGAGGCTACCGAGGCACTCGACCTGCGATCGGCAGGGCGCCTCGAGAAGATCGCTGTTCGGTGAGGAACACATGGAGCTCGAGTGAAGATGACGCCCGTGGGGGCCAGGCGCCCCCGGTGGGACCCTCGGCTGGCGGACCTTGCCTCCTCTGACCCCGGTATCGGGAAGCAAGTCCTGGTCGGCCCGCGTTCGGCGGAATACATGTCCACTTGCAGGGATGCACCCCCCCCCCCCCAATACACGGATATTGTGACTAAGTGCATAACTGAGTGCTGTGGGGCTCGGGGATCTGTGGGAGGAATAGCTGCTGACCCCGGGGTGCACAGTGCTGCTGTGGTGATAGAGGCCGCACCGGCTGCCACCAGCGGGACACTGACGGAGGCGGCCGGCGAGCGTGGGGCACCGATGGACCTGAGGGGGGTGCCTGTCCAGCACCAGAGGCCTACTTAGGGTGGTGATACAACTGACGGTGGTAGCGTACCCTTGCATGTGTGTAGCCCAGTGAATGATTTGGCATAGATTACATTACATAACATGAACTATAGTAGGACCTTTAGCAGAGGCGCAACTAGAGCCAAATTTCGGGGGGGGGGGGGGGGGGGGGGGGGGGGCTGAGCATAAATTTCGGGGGGGGCTGAGCAAAAATTTCGGGGGGGCTGAACTTTAAGCAATAGGCAGAGTGGAGCTGCAGGGGCTCTTAGAGGGGGTGAAACAACAGCAAGGCCTCATTAACATGCAAATGGTCTTTTAAAGACCTGTGAAGTGCTCGGGTGCGGCTGCTTTTTTGCCGGGGAAGGTGTCTCAGCCCGGGCTGCCACACACGACGGGGGGGGGCTGAAGCCCTGTGAGTCCAATGGGTGTTGCGCGCCTGACCTTTAGGCTGTGCCCCCGCCCCAATTTCCACTCAGTCTCCCCCCCTGCTGGGAGCACGCACCAGACCTCCTTGTTAGCAAAGTTAATATTTTAGAAAACGAGACATAAAGGCTGAAGGTTGAAACCAGGGCTCTCTAGTGCTGACTGTCTCTTAATCAATGTAGGAATAAACGGTGACGATTGTAGTAAATGGTGAATGTTGTGCATTGTTAAGCTATGCAAAAGCTTCACAGCCCGTTCACACCTCTGTCCAGCATTGTATGGCACTCGTGGTACCTTGTGTTTCTGTGGACCATGATGAAAAATAGTCCACAGGTGGATCGGTGATATCAATGCACTTAAGTTTATTTTGTTGCAAGTTTCATTTCATCACCATTTTTACCAGAGCGAATCAGATTGAATAAAAGGACGCTTTATTCTTCTGGGTGAACGGTATGTGTGTTTTTTACACCATATTGTGGCTTAAACCTCATAAGCAGAAGCCAGCAGCCCAACGCGCAACATATACTCTAGGGATGGAGATGTGTAATTCAGAATATCGAGAGCATTGCACTTAAATCAGCAGCAAATCCTGCCTTCGTATTCACATTGCCCCCTACGCCAACACCATCACCACTACTTGCACTAATATCCGCACTAACATCCGCACCAACATCTGCACTCACTTACACTGGCAAGTGCCTCACATATGCATATATACACACCGCTGCCGAAACTTGCACCAGCAACTTTGCCCACATCACACCTTCAGCGACCACTAAAATAACTCACAGTTACACTCACACCTACACTGGCACTTTCACCAGTACTTTCAATTGCACCTGTCCTCACAATGGTACTTGCACCAGTAACTTCACATGGATCAGTAGTAATGCATTACACCAGTAAACTCACACACATGAGAAACCAAACCTGCTTTGGCACTTGCACTCACACTCACAATTGCACAATTGCTGTGTGTGACACTTGCTGTCACACCTGCACTAGCACTTTCACCAGTGAAATGCTTCATGCTTACACCTGCATTCACATCGCCACAGGCACTTGCATCAGTAACTTCATGTACACCTGCACTCACACCTACAGTGCCACATGCATCAGTAACTTACTCTTGCACTCACACATGTACTGGAATATGCACCAATAACCTCCCTTGCACCGGTGCAGGCACTAGCACGCACGAGTAGCTTCACTTGCACATATACTTCTCTATTCTCAAGTATTTGCATCCAGTCTGTCACTTGTACTCACAGTTGCACTGCACTCACAACATAAATCACACCTGAACTGGTGCTTGCACCCGTAACCTCACTTGGAATAGCCTTCATACATGTGCTGGTGCTAATACTCTCACCAGCAGTGAAATGCACCAGTAACTTCTTTCAAATGTTCAGTCATATTATTGGACCTGGCCCTCTCTGCAGGGCCATCCAAGATTGTTTCCTTCCTTAGCTGAACCCGTTTTTGTTGGCTATTAGGGCTCTGTCGTTTTTCCCTGCTAATCAGTGGTAAAGTGCTCTCACCTTTAAACAAGGTAAAATTGCCCTTCAACTGATTGATACATTTAATTTACTTGCAAGTTTCTAGTGTATGGTAGTACACGTGCCCAGGGCCTGTAAAATAAATTTTACTAGTGAGCTGCAGCCCTTGTTATGCCACACACTAAAGTAGCTTTTAAAATAAATCTCAGGTCTGCCACAGCAGCCTGTAGTGCAGTTTCACACAGTCATTTCCACCTGGCAAAATAAACTTTTTGCCTAGCCTACATTTTCGTTTTTAATACTTATAAATCACCTCTGAGTTAGACTGTAAGAGCTCATTGGGCAGGGTGCATTGTATTTGAAAAGTAGGACAAGTGTATTTAAGATGTACATGTCCGGGCAGTGAAAAAGTCCTAGAGTAATTTTTCATTGTTGTAAGGCTATCTCTCCGAAAGACTAGCACTCAATAAGTGCTAACGTAATAGAGAAATGCTGTTTCCGCTCAAGTGAATTCAAATTTAACATCCTCCTTAATGGTAAAGTGAGATTTTAAGCTATATGCAAAGCAGTTTTGACCCTGTTAGTTCAGCCCGAACTGCTAAGCCAGGTCTTCCCTGAACCGGAAACAATCCTGGCATTTTTCTGCCCAAACCGACTCTGCCCCTCTGCTCCTGGGTTACATGACTATAAATGGCTCTCCCAATGTGGGTTGTGTATTGTTTCCAGATATTGAGATACAAGTGGCCAAAGTATGAGGGGAGAAGGCCTTGCTGGCAGTCTGACTGGAGAGGAGTTGTGCCCTGCTATGTTTTACATTTCAAAGGGCTTTGCCTACACACAAAGAAACCTAATACCAGGCCTGCCTTCTGCCTTTGTCACTTTAGACAATTTGGAGCCAGTACGAGGGGAAGGGAAAAGTCTGACCAGAACCAGTTTTGGGGGTGGGTGAGGGAATCCATTTCACACAAAATCTGGCACCAGGTGTAAACATGGGACATCAGAAACTCTCATAAGAAAACTCCTGGGCCTGTGGAAGATTCAGAAGGAGCACTGCCCTTCTGAGGAAGAGGGACTGTCCTGCCCTGCTTACTGACAATTAAAGATTGAACCCAGGCTCTACAGAGTGACTCATTAGGTCAGTTGGCTGACCTCCTGTTGGAGCTACAGGCACACAACAAGCTTCCAGATGCCTTCTTGCAACTAGCCGCTTGAGCCCTTCTGCTTGCTTCTGCTGGAGTGAGTCTAGATCCCCAAGAGGTGCCAACTATATCCTGGAGATTAGATGGCATCAGCGTGAACTCTACTTGAAGAAAAGGTGAAGATAGAGAAGGTTTGGGCCCCTTTTAATTTCAAAGTGACCTCTTCACGCTCGGAATCATTTCCCGCAATGACCAGCAACACAGAGCTCCAACGGGACCTTCTCTTCACGTCAACAGTGACTGACCGTGATGACCAGCAATGTGAGACCTGCACTCTGCACCGACGGCGACAGCCCACAGCGATCGCCAATGCGAAGCTCCAGCAACAATGGCTTTTGGTGCTGCAGCAAAGACCGCCCGCAAGGTTCAACCTGTTCTGTGCACAGACAGTGATGTCTTTACAGCCTCCACCAATGCGAACAGAGCCCTTTAAAACTATGAATAGGTAACTCTTCTGCAGAACTAACGTGGTCCCTAAATCCGGTCACTGCTACACCGTTATTGGCCTGAACTTGTGACTTTCCCCTGGTACCGCACAACCAGATAGCCACTAGGGATGCTTTGTGGTTAATTGGTGCTCTTTTCACCAAAAACTTTAAAAACTCATATTTCCAGTTCAACTGCTTGGATTATGTTTTTTTGGTGTCATTTTATTTAAATTCTCTTTATTTTAGACATTACATCCTTGGTGTGATTGCCCACAAACCTTTTGCCTTCAGCCCTCCTGTTTATTGAAATGTATTTTTGTTGGCATTAGGTTTCTGTGCACTTTACCACTGTTAACCAGTGCTAAAGTGCTTGTGCTCTATTCCTAAAACATGATAAAATTGACCTACATCTGATTGGCACATTTAATTTACTTGTAAGCCCCTAGTATATGACACCAATAGTACCCAGGGCCTGTAAATCAAATGCTACTAGCACTACATAGTACCCACGGCCTGTAAATCAAATGCTACTAGTGGGCCTGCAGCCCTCAATAAAGTAGCCCTTTGAAACATGTCTCAGACCTGCTATTGAAGAATTTATTTAAATGCAGATGTGACCTGTCTAAATAATACTTTTGCCAGGTCTAAACCTTCATTTTTAATACATATAGGTCATCCATAATGTAAATCCTAAACAGACCATAGGGCAGGGTGCATTGTATTTAGAAAGAAGGACATGTGATTTTAAGTTTTATATGTCCTGATAGTGAACAGCTCATAAATTCGTCTTTCACTTCTTTAAGGCTTCCCTCTCACATAAGCTAACATTGGGTTACCGTATTACATTTAATAAGTGCTAACGTTTGATTGGGAAAAGGTAGAAAGGTCATGATTGGACTCAAACAAATTGTAATTTAAAATCCTCTATAAAGGTAAAGTCTAATTTTAAGTCACATTCTGAAAATGGCACTTTCAAAAAGTTGGAATTATTTTTTCGTCCTAACCATTTAGTGCCTGCTGCCAGTGTCCTGGGTCACATAATTGTGAATAGCTTAGCTGATGGGCTTTGTGTATTCCTCCCAGACAGTAAGACAAAAGGAATATGTGTTGGCAGGATGGGCCATCCTGCCTGGATCGCAGGAGGCTGAGCTGTTCCCTGCCCCACTTACATTTCAAAGGGTGCACTAAGGAACCTGACATTGGTCTTTTGTCACCACAGACGTCTAGGAGCCTTGACAGGGGAACGGAAGAACTTTCCAGAACCAGATGTGGGGGCAGCCTCAAAGACTCCTCCACTTCAAAGGCTGGCCCCAGGTAGACATATTGGACCCTCAGAGCAACTCTTCAGAACACCCCTAGACCTGTGGAGATTAGAGAGAAGGACTGCCCTGCTGCTTGAGGCCTGCCTTGTTCCCTAGAAGACTGCCCTGCTGCTTGAGGCTTGTACTGTTCTTTGAGAAAGAAGACTTTACCTGCTCCCTTCAACCTGAGTGAGTCCAAGAGTGAGTTGGCTGACCTCCTGTCTGAGCTACAGGGAAAAAACAAGCGATGTCAGTGACGACCAGCAATGCGAGGTCTGCACTTGGAGCTACAGCAATGACAGCCCATGGAGCCTGCCAATGTGGAGCTCCAGCAACAACAATCCGCAACCCCCAACTGGATCTTCGCGCTATAACATTGACCTTCCACAACACCAGGCCTGCTCTTCGTGCTATAGTGGTGACCATCCACAAAACTCTCCCTGCTCTTTGAGGCCTTTTGCACCACAAACTGGGCTCTTTGTGCCAGACTTTGAGAAGGTAACTTTTTCAGCTGGAGTAACCTGATCCCTGTATCCAGCCTTCACTGCATCATGATCAGCCAGAACTTGTGACTTTACCCTGGTCTAGCACAACCAGATGACTGCAAGTTGCACTTTTTGCTTTTAGGGGCTTTATCTACCTAAAACTTTCAAATTTAATATCTCTGGTTCTACTGATTGGATGTTTGTTGTTTTGGTCTCATTTTATTTATTAAAATGCATTCTATTGTTCTAAATTGGTGTGGGATCTTTCTTATGCTGTGTTTTTACTTTATTACTGTTTGAGGGCTGCATGAATACTTTACACATGGGGCCCGATTCACAAAGGTAAACTTACAAGTACTTACAGTGTTGTACGGTTTCTACTTTCTCAGTAGGAACTGTTCAGTTGTTGGACAACATAAACGTTGGAATGGTTCCAGACTAATTCTATGCACCCCCTCAGGATATGTTGGCCTATAGACAGCTAGCTCACAGTGCCACCATATGTACCCCTAAACCTAGTAAGCAAACTGATGGTTTGGGCAACCTCAGAACATGACAACCCTGACTCCCCAAGGAATCTTGGTAAAGATCTAGAGCCACTCCTGCACACTCAGAAAGGTACACAAGAAATACACAAAGGGGTGTTTCAATATTTATTGAACCATTGTGATTCTTGTATAAAAGTTATGTACAGCAATGATTGATATACAGAAGTAGATAAAAGTGATTAGCACTATAAGAACAGTAAAAAGGATAAACAATTCCACCATTGTGTTAAGACAGTGTATATATGCTGGTATACAAGTACTGTCTATAGTGTACTCCTACTAAGTGCTCCCTAACCTAGTTGCATAGGGCGGGTGTTCTGCCAAGAAGCCCCTACTGGATTAGCTAACTCTCCATTACTTGAAGGTACGTATATGTAGGTCCATGCCTTTGTGACAAGTTGGACATCCCTCCTCGCAGAGGGTAAACAATAATAAGCTGGGCTGAGACTCCGATACAGCGACCTCGCAATGACTGCAGAATGCTCCTCTGATTTGAACATGGAAATGCTTGTGTATTTATAATAACAGTATCCATGCTTACGTATCGAGGCATCAGCCAGGCTGACATTGTTTATTCTCTTGTGATATCTATGTTGCCTCATGGACGAATAACAGTCAACAACAGTTGCACAATGTGTGTACAGGCCTTGTACTAAATGTTCAAGGATGTCGTGCTAGTCTACTTACGAAGTGGAATTGTAAGCAATGTGGTTTCAGAGAAACTAATCCTGCACTGTTACTCAAGCAAATGTGTGTCAAAATTAATTTTATAGAAAAGAAAGCAACTTCAGACATGTGTACATGTAACATGACAGTGTTTCTTCTCAGACCTAACATAGCCACTACTCATAAAATTTGAATAGCAAACAGTTGTAAACGTACACAAACGTGTACGGTTATCTTTGTGAATCATGCCTATTGCTTCTGAGTTAAATCTGACTGCTTTGTGCCAAGCTACCAGAGGGTTAAGTACAGGTTATTTTAAGGACTTTTGTGGTTCACCTTGACAAAGACTCTGATTATTATTTGAGTGGGGCTTGTACCCCTCTCAACTAATAATCTATTTTTATACACATACCTACATTGAATCTTGCACTTACATCTGCAACTTGGTGCATTGTGGTCTTTTGAGCTGAGTATAGTGCACTCACATCATGGTCAATCACACCATCAGATGCATGGCATCGTTCTTGAACTGCCCATTGACATATTGCGGCTATTAAGGGCATTAACGACACATAGAACCCTGTAGTTCAGTGGGGACAGTATGTGCAGCGGACCCGTCAAGTAAATCAGAGTGTGATGTTGGGGCCTGTGGAAGACAGTGGACACACCCAAAAGTGACTATTGTATGACCTAACACATCACTTGCCATTTCTATGTATATATTTTATAAATGCATTTGTGCAGAGCATGATATGCTGTTTATTGCTGGTGTTGAGTGTGGCTTTGATTCTGGAGAGGTTAATGCCTCAAAAGTGTCATGGTCCCTCTCTCCTCTTAAACAATCGTAGTATATAGGCTATTATTTAATGCACACCTATAACTATGACTTATGCTGTGCAAAATGGCATAAAGCCTGTAGGTATTTGACTGTGCCAGACCTGGACCAAGTCAAAAGATCAGGCTGACAGCGATTGAGCATGGCCCAGCTACAGGGACCCAGTTAGGCCCGTTGAACAGAGTACCTTAAATCCTGGTTTGCGGAGCGCTGCGAGCATCCGCATTGAAGATGCGAATCGCAGCCGAAGCGATGCATCATTTCTGAGATGCGGTGAGGCTGAGGTCCAAGGTACTGTGCTGTCTTCAAGGATCCCGTGGACATGGGCTTGGGGTGCAAAGTCCGGTGTTGAGGTGCATTGCGCAGTTGGGGCAATGCGTTGGTTCTAAGGAGCTGTGAGGCTCCAATGCATATTCTGGCGTTGTCAATGAGGCTGCCGTTGACAAGGGATGCGAGGGCCTGCGCCACAAATGCATTGCAAAATGGCGGTTCCGATGATGCAATGGGCTGTGATGTGTAGTGGGTCATTTGCGATGGTTTCAATCCATGCAGCAGCTGAGATGCATTGGTTCTGCTTGGGGTTGCGCAGCGCATCACAGCAGAGATGCATCGGTTCCACTGGCTCCACAGAGGCTGCCAGAGCACCTTCCAACGGTCCAGTTGTTTATGTAGCAGGTAGAAGAGATACTACATTATGTGGTATTTTCAGCTGGGGAGTAGAACTTCATCGCTGATCAAAGCTTCCAGTGGAACTTCCTGTGTACTAGTGAGATGAGACAGGTAACTACTCAGGATCCACTTGGCCTACTTTGTAGAACCAGCCACATGATGCGGTTTGATAAGATCTAGTGACACAAATCTCTTGTTTTTGCAACCAGCAAGGGGTGGTAAAAGTACAGTTCTGGTACCTTCAACAGCCAGGACATGTACAGCTGCTCTGTAAGATGGCCAAACTCTTTCTTGTCCACTATTTTTGCCCAGACAAGGTCCCCAATTTTTAACATCCAGCAAGGTGTTGCTGATGCTTCCTTCACTTCTCCAGTGGTGGTGTTTTTTACTTGGACATTGCTCTTTGTGTCCCAGAAGCTATTCAGTTCCTGTAAAACAGCCAAACGTTCATTGATGTCAAATGGCGTGCCTGAACTGTTGAGGTCAGGTACCCACATCTTAACCTCAAACAGAACCTCATAGGGAGTCCGACCTCCCAGGGATTTTCTAGGCAGATTGCTGAAAGCTCTCTGGACCCCATATAGGTGATGGACTCAACTGCTACCTAAATGTAATACCCTCACTGCTAAAGACTGCTTTAAATCTTGCTTCTTCCTTTCTACTACAGCGTTTTCCTCAGGATGGTAGGGGAGGAATACCGCACGGTCACATCCAATTTTCCCAGGTTGTCTTTGTAAGCCTTAGAGGCAAACGCTAGCCCCTGGTCCAAATGGAACGTGCCAACTGCTCATGTCCTGATAAGACTTGCAGATCTTTGATATAAGGTCGGGCATCAGCCAATCTCGGTGGCCAGATCCATAGGAATCGAGAGCAGGAATCCACTGCAACCAAGATGTATTTGTAAGGGGCCACTGTGGTCCAGATAAACACAAGGCAGTGACTTGTTCGAGATCAATAGAGGTGTCTGTGGGGGATGTGCTATGGTGGAACCCTTCATCTGCTGGCAGATGTCGCATTTAAGGACAAAGTCCCTAGTCTGTTTGTAAGCACCTGGCCACCAATAGTGTTGCTGCAATAGTGAAATTGTAGCTGCCACCCCTGCATGTGCAGATGATAGACCCTCATGTGCTGCTAGGATTAAACCTAACCTGCAATCTGAGTTTGGTATTACTCTATCCTCCACTCCGGTAATATGAGCAAATTGTATGTTTTGCGCACCTAATTGGTAGGATTACTTTGCAGAAAAGCCTTTTGGCAAGTTGATATCATCACATGCAATGTTGACAGCCATCACAATGTCCCTTATCTATCCCCGTACTGGAATGAGTAATCGCAGCAACAGCAGCAGTTTGCACTGTTGCTTTTGAGGCTTCATCAACCATGGAATTCCCTGCAACATGCATTCCTAAACACTGATGACTCAAGGTGTGAATCACATGAGTCCATGGCAAGCATTCTTTCAGCTTAGCCACCTGTACCCAAAAACACTTTGCGCTTAATGGTGTACCCTTTGGAATCTCTGAATCCATTCTGGCTCCAGTAGTGTAGATACTCAGATACTCATTATGAGACTGGAAACAATAATATGAATCACACACTATCAATGTGGGGAATCCTGGATCTGTATTCTCCAGTGCCAGAGTTAGATCTCTGACTTCTGCCAGCTGTGAAATCCCCTAGTGACTGTGTGTAGGTCTTTTCAGGGAGGAACTCTCCATCCTGCATTTTACCCTTGACAGCAGTGCACGCTGCTGAGTATCTGTGTTTTGTCCTTACAGCAGGCTGTGCAGAACCATCAGTATAGATGATACAATCATACTGATCAAAAGGCATGACTTCATTAGGCAGAGGATATTCAATTTCGTACTGCATGTATACTTTTTATTGTAGTGTAGATAACAACTGTAGTCTACATCTGTTGAGGTGATAGAGTTTGCTCACTGTATCCATCGCGGATGTAAAGCCTTAGCGTTAGGAATGCTTTCTTTCATGACGGCCTCTACGGCTGGTACTGGAGTCACGACAATTATTCAT
The DNA here is from genome assembly GCF_964204655.1 of Triturus cristatus. Classification (NCBI taxonomy): domain Eukaryota; kingdom Metazoa; phylum Chordata; class Amphibia; order Caudata; family Salamandridae; genus Triturus; species Triturus cristatus. Next base: position 1,151,656,100 of record NC_140589.1, read on the forward strand.
TTCCCGTGAGGCAATGCTCTCTCTCTCTCACTACAGCAGTCTGTACCACCATCAGGATCTTTTCTGTTAGTGCAAAACGCATCTCAGCATTGATATATAAATGTGATCTATATGCAATTGGTACAGTGTCTCCCTCATTGAATGTAACATAGGTATACCCTGATGCACCCACAAAGATAAGGATCACCAGGTTTGTTGAGTTTACACATGTGTGTAAGTGTTTTGAAGGTAACGTCAGCTTTTACTAAACAAAACATCTGTGTGTGTTCAGATGTCCAATGTGTACTTGAAAAGTCTTGTCAAATCAAGTCATCGAATGGTTTAACCCATTTTGGGTAATCTGGAATGTAAGTTCTGCCAAAAGTTTTGAATCCCAAAATGGACTGAAGTTTTTTCAATGTGTTTGGTGGTTGTAAGTGCACACACTTCCCTATGAAGTGCGGTGCAAGGTTTTTGCCATCACTTGACAACTCGTATCCCAGAAACTGGATATTGGGATGGGCAGTCTTTGATTTTTTTAAGTTGAATTTGTAGCCCATGTGAGCATCCCAGAAATATGCAAACTACTCTTGTCAAGTGTGTGGAAAGGTAATCATCTGTTAAGTAAATGTCAATGACATAGGGCAATGCCTGGTCATCAAATTCTTGTAAAAGGTTTGTCACCCAGGCTGAAAACAGCCCTGGGCTTTTCTTCTACCCCTGGAGCAAGCAACAGAACAGTTTTTGAGAAACCAGCGTGCTCAATGCGGTCAAGTAACTGTTTTCAGGCTCTAGATTTTGGCAGAAAAATCCATTTGAGATATCAAGTGTGGTTTTGTATTTGTACGCACTCTGTTGCTCATTAGTGCCACGTTTTATGCATTTTGTACAGCAAATATAAAGGTAGCTGTTTTTAGATGTCTGTAATCTAATACTAGACAATATGAATGATCTGGTTTCATTACTGGAAACAAGGTATTATTCATAGAAGAGGTGCAACTTTCTATTACATCTTGATATTCAAGTTGTGTGAGAATCTCGCTAACTTGTTTTTAGCCAACATTTTGATGGGGTATTGTCATTGAGGTTGTGGGTTTGACTTCACTGGCAGTACATGATAAGGGGAACCCTCATCACACTCCATATGGTTGCGGTATAATGCAGGAGACAGTCCCTGGTACCAACTCCTTGGTGTATGATTTTTTTACTGATTCTGGAACGAGGTTGGAAAAAGCACGTAAAATTACCATTTCTCCCTCTTTGCAATCCATGTAAATGTAAATGTAAATTTGATACTTGTATAGCGCACTACTCACCTGCAAGGGTCTCAAGGCGCATGTACGAATACCGCTGTGGAACCCATCCTGGCTTTTCCCTGTGAGGCGTCCACTCCTGGGCACCCCCAAGGTGGAGGCCAGGCATCCTTAGCGTTGTGGGGGCTGTTGTGGAGATTAAGCAAGCTATTTCCCAAAGTTGCAGAGTGGGACTCCATGATTGGAATAGGCACCGAGGCGAGAATTATCAGGTCCGTGGAATTTTTTAGCCCAAGACCCGCCGAGGCGGGGAATTGAACCCTGGTCCCGGGCTAGACCTCTGCATCAGGGTCTGCCGCTCTAATCATTGAGCCACACTTCTCCACCTGTCACTATCCAAATGCTCTATTCCCAGACCTGTACCAAGCACACTTCAACTTTTGTTTGCTTGCACTAACTCACATAAACTCAAGCAGCACACCCACAGAGAAACCCCAAACATCACAAAAAACACAGGAGTGCATCAGCACAACCACATTCTCAGGCACCACCAAACCTATCACCAGCACACCCCCAGACACTGCATCCACCACCACAGCCTGCATCTACCACCACAAGGACATCCTCAAACACTGCAGCCACCTCCACACTAATATGCACTATACCACACCACCTGTATACCCCCAGACACTGCACCTGCCACCACAGCCACATCCACTACCACTAACACTTCCCCAGACACTGAAAACCACACTCCACACTCACATGTACTACCACAAGCACAATCCAGACACCCCACCTACCACCATATCCACATCCACTACCACAAGCACACTCTGAGACACCGCACCCAGCACCACAGACCCATGCATTACAACTATACACAGCACCCCGTACAGCACACACACCTACAAAACAGAAACATCCACACTCACCCAAACAACACACACCAACAAAGCAACACACACCCAAACATGCACAAACTACACCAGATCCACAGACACATGCACAAAAGATACTTCCACTCCCTCTACCTACTAACCCCAGTTCCCTCCCAAACATCCTACCTATTTTTCTTTTTTTTATTTCTATTTAGGGGGTTTTGTAAAGCGCTTGGTGACGCCCAACGGCGTGTCCCCGCGCTGAGGAGCAGATACTTACTGGAACCTACAGAAGTGGAATACCTTACTGTTCGAATAGTGCAGTTTTAAGCTTGGCTCTAAAGATTAGTTCTGATGGTTCTAGTCACAATGCTATGGGTAGTGTATTCCATCTAGAAGCTGCAAGGTACCTAAAGGATCTTCCGCCCATCCGTGCTCTAGACACCTTGGGGATAGCCAGGAGTCCTGAGCCGGAGGATCTCAGGGAGCGGGACGGCTCATAAGACGTCAGCAGTCCTTTCAAAGGGAGAGGGGACCTCCCATTGATGATCCGATGGCACGTGCATAGTGCTTTGAATTCTACCCTGCTTCTGATCGGAAGCCAATGCAAAAACCGGAGGGCCGCTGAAGATGCGGCTCTTCTGGGAAGTCTAAGCACTAGTCGGGCAGCGGCATTCTGTAAGACCTGTAGGCGGTTCAAATTCTTCTCCAAGGTCCCTAAATAGAGAAGATTGCCATAGTCCATCTTTGATGTGACTAGTGCATGCACCAGGGTTTGACGGGCTCTTACAGGTAAAAACTTCAATGCCTTCCTGAGACTTTTGAGGGTCCCGAAGCATGATCCGACCACCCGATTAATCTGGGGGCCAAAGGTCAGGTCAGTATCGAACCAGATGCCCAAGTTCTTTGCTTTCTGGCACGGGATCGGTGTTGGACCTAGGCATGGTGGCCACCATGCCTACGTCCATGCCGATCGGCCTCCCCCCACGACCAGCACCTCGGTCTTGCCTCCGTTAAGCTTGAGACAATTGGCGGACATCCAGGCAGCTAGATCTTGCATGCAAGCTCTGAAGATGTCCGCCGAAAGATCGGGTGCGCGCGACAGGGAGATGACCAACTGCGTGTCGTCGGCATAAGACACCATTCGGAGGCTGTGACTCTCTACTAAGGTGGCAATCGGGGCAACATAGAGATTAAAAAGTGTTGGACTCAGGGACGAGCCCTGCGGCACCCCCTGGTCCAAAGCGATTCGCTCAGAGTAATGGTCACCTTGCCTCACTTGGAAGCCTCGGCCTGCAAGAAATGAATAAATCCATTTCAGCGCTGCCCCTCTCACCCCACCTTTGTTCAGACACTGTAGCAAGATGGAATGTGCTACAGTGTCGAACGCCGCGCTGAGGTCTAAGAGGATTAAAGCCATGGTTTGTCCCTCGTCAGCACCTTGCCTGAGGGTTTCGGTAGCCCTGAGAAGGGCAGACTCCGTGGAATGACGAGGCCGAAACCCAAATTGGGTGGGGTGAAGAAGGTTACTTTCCTCCACATATTTCATTAGCTGTTTGTTTACCACCTTCTCCGCTACCTTAGAGAAATAAGGCAGCAGAGAAATGGGGCGTAAATTGTCCAGCTTCTCAAAGCTAATGTTGGGCTTCTTGCGGAGGGGAAACACCACAGCCTGTTTCCAATCCTCAGGTATAGAACTGGATCGGAAGGAGACATCTGGCAGGTGCCTGATGTAGGGTTCAAGTGTCTCCAGACTGTCACTCAACCTTTTTGGGGATGCGGGATCTCGAGGGGAGCCAGATTTGACAGATCTGCAAGTTTTAACTAAATCCTCGGGTAAGGGGATAGTAAAACGGAGTAGCAGATTTCGATCGGCTTCATCTCCTGCTGAGTCTGCAGGCTCTTCCGCTACAGGTGGTATTTCGGGAAAAGCAGAATAAATCTTAGACACTTTGTCTCCGAAGTAGTTAGCAATGCGATTGCATGCTACTACTGAGTAGTCTTCATCTTGAGTAAAGGTTTTTGGGGTGGATAGGGACTTATATATACTAAACAGTTCCCTAGCGGAATTTTCTGCCCCGTGGATTCTGTCTGCATAGTATGTGGCTTTCTCTATCCGGATTTTGTTATGATATATTCGTCTCTTTTTGAGATAGGCCTCTTTCATCCGGTCATCATATGCCACTCTCCATTGTCTTTCTGCTCGTTTGCAGTCCCTTTTGGCGCAGCGCAGCACCTCGCTGAACCAGGGAGCAGTTCTTTGTCTGTGGACACCTTTGGTTGACCGGCCCAATGGGGCTGTGCAGTCCAGAGCAGCCGTGATGCGGTCATTGAGCAATTTATTTGCCATTGCCACGTCATTGCCTCCTGGGGGCCCTTCCGCGGTGAGAGCCTTATTAAACTCTAGCAGGGAGAATCTTGCCCACCTACGTCGAGGGTAGTTGAGAGGGGTGGGAGCGCTAGCTTTATGCTTGTGCAAGTGAATAATGAATGGAACAAAAAAGTGATCTGTCCAGGGCAGGGGCACTGGGGGAGCAACTAAAACATCCTCCCAATTGGCAAATATAGGGTCTAGCAGATGCCCACGATTATGTGTTGGAAGCTGCCCCTTTAGCTCTAGCTGTAGGGTGTGAAGTTCTTCCCGGAACTCCACCGCTCCTTTGTCTAGTGAGTCTTGCAGGTGTATATTTAAGTCTCCCAGCAACAAAAACTTGTCCCTCCTTATCGCTGTTTCTGTGACCCACTCTAAAAGATTGCCTTTAAATCTGGACATGGGTCCCGGTGAGCGATAAACTAGCAGACCCTTTACAGTCATGCTCCCATCGATTGTTATGGTGAAAACACCCTCCTCACATCCTGCCAAATTAACTAGTTCTAGTTTGCAGGCCCATTGCTGTTTAAAGGCGATCGCAATTCCGCCTCCTCTGCCTACCGGTCTGTCCAGGCGCACCATCTGATAGTCATCTGGTAAGGCCTGAATGATATCGGGATCAGAGTTGGCATCAAGCCAAGTTTCTGTAATAAACAGCAGATCAGGATGTTTATCAGTGAGAAGGTCATATACATCGTGTTTATGACAGCTAAGCGACCTCACATTAATGAGGCCGCAGGACAGCGAGGAATTGCTAGCCCTGGTGTCTGCTAGCGCTGTGCTGAAGCGGAATTGGCAGTGACTACACCCTTCATTCTCCCCTATCCTTACGCTGTGGTGACCAGGAGTGCACACATTAGAGGAAAAACGTACTAATTTACTCCTGCTCCAGGTAAATCTACAATCCGGGCCAGGGGTTAGGGCCCTGGGCCGTGTCCGGTCGCGGACGGGCGCAGACAGGCTTGGCTTAGGCGCGGCTTCGGCGCGCATCCGGCGCGCCCGCTGCGCCAGCCCGCTGCGCCAGCCCGCTGCGCCGTCTGGCCGGGATACACATTATATAGGGTGTGAGGAGGGTGGGAGGGCGGCGCGACTAGAGCGCACCCCCAGCCCTACCTAAAATGGCGCCCACCGCCGCCAACAGCAAATCACACAAGACGGCTGGGCGAGGCAGAGAAAAGGAAAATCAGCGTGTTGGAGAGATGTTAGTGTGCCTAAATAAATTCCCCAGTTAAAAATTCAATTTAGAAACCCCCAAGTAAAATTCATAAAAACGATCTCTATGCAGCTTTAAAACACAGTTTCACTAGTAAATATGCCAGCAAGTAGGTTCCAGATAAAAACGCTCGCAGCCCTAGTGTCTCTCGCTAGGGAGAGCTCTAAATAGGCGATAGTCTTAAGTTTGCCCTTGCCTTGACCCCTGCCATACCCAAAACCAAATCCACCCCTTCCCAAACCATCCCTTCCACATCCCAACCCACCCCTCAAAAGACAGGAGCAACCCCTACTACACCTAAAAAATGCTAAGCTCCCCTCCCAAACCCAAGACCACACCCCCCAAACCCCCCTCCAAAGTAACATTTTTGTAGCGCATGCTCATCCCACTAGATGCCCCTTCCTAGGGAGGTTCCTCTGGCAGTGCAATTAGAGGAAAGCTGGGTGTCACTGCACACCTCTGCACAGGATTTTCTTGACACTTTTTGGACTGGATTTGCATTGTTTAAAAAAAGTTGAGAAACTTATTGCATTATGAAGTAATCACAATTTTACTGTTTAACAAGTTAGTGCTGGCGTTAGTTTTCCTTTGCAATTGTTATATTCTTAGCAACGTTTCAGTGTAAAATGTGCAGTACATATTTTTCTTTAGCATGATGGCAGGAACTACTGTATATTTTAAAAATGTCTACTATGTTAAGTGCATACACTGGTTCACATGGTATGTGATGGTCATTTGAAATTTGGTGCAACCATTCAACATAGTAGTGTATATTTGCATCAACAAAATGATTTTGACACATTATTTGAGGATATTTACGACAGGTGTGTTTGTTTCACCTTGAATACTGATAAGTATGGACACATATGCACTCCACCTTGTAATATAGTGTGCAAATTGAACTTGTGTACAAATACAGGACTTGCACTAGACAAGGGGAAATGTAACATGGATGATTATGTAGAGTGCTTCAAATTTGGGACTGCCATTGATTTTCCAAGTAATATATGAGGTAAAGGTTACAGCCTGTCTAGTGCAATTTCTACATGATGTTACATTGCACTTATCCGAATGATGTGTGATGCATATGTTTGTATTGTGACAATTGTCATACTTTAATTAAACAAACCTGAATAGTAAGTTTTAGATTTTTGATTTGATATGCTTTTTTTGTGCAAGTGTTCTTTTTTTGGAAGTCAGCTGGCACCAAATTTATGAACACAATGTTGTTATACAGGTTTGTTACTTTAAATTTCTTAAACGTCAACATTAGCGACAAATGCATTGCACATTGGTATGCTATCACTTGTGTGAGTAATTTAAAAATGCACGAGTCCTAAGTAAATGTGAACAGCCAAGTGGAAAGGTAACAAGTAATGAGGGCGGTTACCTTCGGTTCCGGCAGCAATGGTGTTGATTTGCATCATGGTCAACCAGCAGCAGCAGAGGCAGGACATGTAGGATTGGGTCCTTGGCAGTACAGGAAGTGGGAAGGTGAGTTGAGGTGAGTTTGTGTCTTATATGCGCTCCATTCTTCCAACTCAGTTGTGGAGGTGTCCCCGGGACGGTTGCATCGGGGGGAAGGCATATCATGATTAACCTGGCAGACATAGTAGCTGTATCGCTTCCAACAGCTGCTTTTGCCTATCCCACCATCAACGTGGTCCAGATTTCCTGGAGGTGACAGCAGCACGACAGCGGTCTTTTGTCTGTGTAGTCACCAACATCTAAATAGTTGGGCAGAGCACCAAGTCTGCGTACGGGAAGAGCGCCGAAAAATCCACGGCGGAACCCGAACCGCCGAGACCTAATTCAGGCCCAAAGTCTTTAATCAAAGGATTAGCACAGTGCCATCTACGCCAAGCTGTAAAATGACAAAAGCCTTTTACCACTTCAGGCACAGTATTACAGCTTTGGACTGGTAAAATACCATCCAAGCCAACCTGTAATGAATAAAAGCAACCCCCTGACATGTCTTCAAACAGGTTTAGCTTTGTCAGACACAAGGGAGCACCCAGTATAAGCCAAAGCAATACCCTTTTAGGCTTAGAGCACCACATACATTATGTAAAAAGAAGCAAAGAACTCTGGGCAGTTCCCAATTGTAGGTGGAGCGCAGCTCCTGAATAGAGCACCCTACAACACCAGTGACACTCTGAATCTGCTCACCTCAAATGTCTCTTTTTCTCACAAAGCTTTTAAGTATAGGATTAGCACAGTGGTGTACAATCCAAGCTACAAAGGAACAAGGGCCGGATTATGAGTTTGGAGCAGCAGAGCCGGCGCTACGCCGCCTCCACTGCACCAAACCCGTGCAAAACTGCCCAAAGACCACCGAACGTATTACCAGTTGGAAATGCACAACTCGTAATATGGTTGGTGGTCCTTTGCTATTCCCATGCCAGTGCCTGGAAAACAGGCACCGCAATGTGAATAGCAAAAAAGTTCCAGTACGGCATGGGCTTGGACGTCTATGCCGTGCTGGAACTTTGTGGGGGTACATGTTTTGCCCCCCTGAATGTATCCCCATGGTGGGGTGGCCACATTTGTTCCTACACTGCCAGCATTTTCATGGCCCTATAAGGCTGTTACTATCATTTCAATCAAAGTATATTGAGGAACCGCCAAAAATCCAATTTGCCTTTGAAATAAAAAAAATGTTAGCACTACCCTATGCCCTTTTCACAGAGGTAGCCAACCAATACAATTTACTAATAGAAAGCCATTCCTTCCAATAAAATAAAGACATATTTAGCCCCCTAATGAACTATTTTGAAGACACTTAGGTTTGCAGACAGCATCACTCAGCACACAGACGCCAACCCAAATTCGAAATTCCATTGTTGAATGTCCAAGACAGCAACTAGGTTCAGGAAGCCAAAACAAACATTGCAGTTGAAGGATGGCACAATGTCTTCCAATCCACATTACGAAGAACCTAACCTACACTTTTCAAATGTATAGAAGCATTACAAAAAGTGCAAAGCTACCAACAACTAAGAATGGAGCAATCTTTTCCCAAATTGGCCCTAAACTTAGCAAGCAAACCAAAAGAATGTACAATATGCTACAAGTCTAACACTTTATAAATAACAAAGGAGTAGATTACTTGCAAATGATAGCCAAAGCATATTATTAAATAACTAGTAACCTATCAAAGTCTTTAAAAACTCTGACTATTTCTTAACCAATATAACAAACCTTGCATTTTTTAAATAATAATTGTAATATTTTATTAAATTAGTCAAAAACATAATTAAAATTCCAATTTCAATAAACACTGATATAATAAAACGATATATACATCATTTAAAAAATGTTTTTATAGTCACCAAGAAAGTAAAAAAAACAACTCAGTTATCACATAAATTAATTACAACACATAAACAAGACAATCCACATAGCAATCACATAATATTTGCACAAACATTATAAAAGGACATTTTCCACCCTAAAGAAAATTAAATAAAGAAAATGTACTGCTCTGTAACTGCAGATCTTTCTCCTTCGCCACATAAAAAAAAACTTAGCAATCCACCAAAAATGGAAAAATATTGTCTGAACAGCCCCCCCAAAAATGCAAAAATAAAATGAATCGAATACAAATCCCTCAAAGCAATCCAAAATATGTAGAAACCATAAAAAAACTGAAAAAGTGTTAAAAAAAAACAAATGCTCCAGTAAAACCCCCAAAAATGGAAATCAAATTAAGAAGCAATGAGTTATGATAAACCAAAAATGATTTCCTTAAGAAAAAAGAACATAAACTCCGAATGCTCATATGACACGTTCATGGAAAAAAACCTTCAAAATATGTATAAAACCCACATGCACAATAATTTACACTCTCAAAAATACATATACATATCAGTTAATCTTCAAAATATAACAAAGCTAACTTAATTTAACATAACAGAGCAGCACATTACTAAAATGTGTACAAATACGCAAAACTACAAACAAGTGAATAACACTAACACTAATATATCTAAATATACAAAAAAAACATCAACACTATAACTACCTTTTACACCTCCCTCCTAAACCCCCGCCATCAAAACCCTTAAAAATCCTTAAAAAATGACTTACCTATTTTGACGAACCACACCCTGCAGGTACCTGGTTCAGGGAAAATAGACCAACACAACACAAATAGATTACACAATACCAGATAGAGGTAAAAACACATGGCCGTCAAATGAAACTAATAAAAGGATATCTCCCTATATAAATGAATGGGAAAAATTGTAGAAATGTTAAAAAAATGTATGAATTTATTTTTCAAAATATTAAACATTTCAAACATGTTGTGATGAAAAGTTACAAATGTATAAAGTATAACTTAAATAATAGAATAAAATCTATACAATGTTTAAAATGATGAAGACAATATGTATATAAAAGAAATTAGAAATGTTAAAAAACTGCTGAACAATGGACAATCAAAGTTGAAAATGCGCAACAAATAATACTTTGTAAATATAATTTAAATGTTATTTTATTAAGAAAAGAATAATAAAAATATGTTATTTACATACTTTATAAAAAATGTTTGTTTTTCAGATAAAATATATATCATCACAAATTTCAAAATATACAAAGAAAACTTTGAAAACACAAATAAAAGGAGAAAAATGTGTGACATGTCATTATTATACAAAACAATGTAACTAATAATAATATTGTTTATAAACAAAACTCTTTTTTAATTGTATTACCAATGAACAACGATACTAATAAAATAAAATATTTATACGACATATAAATGAAAATAAAATAAAAGATTCAGAATACAAATATAAAGTCACACTCCAGCATAAATCATTTATAAAAAATGTTTACTATTCCCATTCCAATCTTAACTAAGGGCCTCATAATGATGGTGGTCGGACTTACGTCCAACTGCCATTATGTCGGAGGAGTGACCGCCCAACTTACTGTCGGTGGTGCAGCCAATGATATTACAATGCGACCGCCTTCAAGGTGGTTGCAAAGTGTATCTTTTGCATTGCGGGGTGTGCTGCAGGTTGCAGCACACGCTGCAGTACAAACAATACACTTTTAGCATACCTCTGCACTATGTGGCAGGCACCGCATGGTGCAGGGATATGTGCCACCCAAAACTGAGGGCCAGGGGGTAAGGAAGGCCTGCTAGGGCCCCCATTTTTCCTTTCTGGTAGCCTTTCCATGGCTGGTAAACCGCCATGAAACGGCCGGCAGGGAGGGACTTTATAATCCTTACGGCGGTGCCTGGCCACCACTATTGTAGGGATTCAAGTCCCCTCCCATGGTCCACAGGGCTCCTTGATCCCATCGGATACGTGGCGGTTGGTCTCTCCAACTGCCACTCATCCGCCTGCCATCCTAATGTTGTGGGCGGAAAACATGTTTACGATGGCGTTGGGACCGCCACTGATGGGCTGTCGGTGGCGGTCCCACCATCATCGTAATCAGCTATGGAAGGTTTTGGACAGTAAAGGGGTGTGGGAGGGATGGGCAAAATTTAATCTGGGAGGCTTGATGTGTTTCTCAATCATGGCGGTTTATTAAACAAAAGGTTAGAGAGTTATGTGAGGATAACAAGCTTTCCACTCTTCATGTCTGCCTCTCTTCTTCCTATTTCTTTTTGGGGTTCGTCTCTCTTTGGTGGTATCCCAGGATCTCGGAGAAGAAGACAGGAAGATGGCGGTAAGTAATACTATGGGAGGTACTTGGGTGTAGGATAGGAACCAATACCACACTGGGGAGTGTCAGTTAGGAGGGTATCTCAAAGGCATTTAGGGTCTCTCTTTTCCCTCACTTATGGTGATATTCTGGGGGGGTGGAGGTGAGAATAGAGGGGAAATGTGCACAGAAAAGAAAATAGGTGCTGTATATCAGGGCTATATTTCTCTGTGCCTTACTCAGTAGCCCACACGTTATAGTCTTTCGACATATCCCTGTTACTGATGCAGTCGGTTGCAGCACAGACCAATTGAGCACAATTGCAGTCTGTTGCAGCACAGACCATTTGAGCACAAGTAGAAAATTATCCAAAACAATCAAGGATGAAAAAGGAAACAAAAGAAAACTAGCGAGACGTTCTTAATTTGCCTTCCCTACACCCCCTTTCTACCCAGTTAGACTCTGCCTCACAGAACTCCTAGGGTTCTTTGCTCATTCTCCCCCCGGTCCACGTACCTCCTGAGTTGCGACGATGTCTTCATTCCTCCCCGGGTGACCACCACTCTTCACTTCAGACCTCTGGCGCCTCGCCCCTGTCTCGACCTTCGTTGATGGCATCTCCTCTTCGGCACACCTCTCCTCGCACCCGCTGGGCTCTGAATCCGTCGCGATCCAAGGGGATTCCTCTCTTTGGCATTTTCCCGCTGTGCTTCCGTGTTCCTCTGTGTCTTCCGGATTTACCTTCTGGATCCCGCCCTCAGCTCCTGTGACATTCTTCTTGTCCTCCTCTCTGGCACCAGGTTGGCCGGAGGTACTGTTCAGTCTGCCCCCTCCTGATGACTTCTGATCCAGGGTTGCCACATTAACCTTTTTGTCTGCTTTTTTCCATTTTAGAGGCTGTTGGAGTTGGTCGTCGTGGTCGTGCTGCGGTAAAAAAGGTAAGTGAGGGGAGGTTACGGGAATCGGATTATAGTCCTCATAGGGTGCTGGGGCGGGGCCTTCTTTGCAAGGGGTGACATTTATTATTCCCACTCCAATCTATACCAATTTGGGGAAGATGTTGGACACTAAAGGTTGAAATTTACTATGCCCACTCAAATCTTAACCAATTTGGGGAAGGCGTCGGACTCTATAACAGGGGACACTTACAATTCCCACTCAAATCTAAACCAATTTGGGAAGGCGTTGGACACTAAAGGGGTGACATTTACTATTCCCAGTCCAATCTAAACCAATTCGGGGAAGGCATTGGACACTAAAGGAGTGAAATTTACTATTCCCTCTCCAATTCCACCATATTGGAGGAAGGTGTTTGACACTAAAAGGGTAACATTTAATAATTCCCCTACAATCTAAGGATATTTGTAAAAGATGTTGGATGCTAAAGATGTGAAATCTACGATATCCACTTAAACATAAAACTTTTTATAGAAGATAATAAAACTTAAAATATATATTTTTTAAATCAATACTAAGCCTGGGCAAAGCATGACGCTCCGCTCGCGTAGTTTGCGAAGATTGCGCTACTTCGCACTATGCGAATTGCACGTAGCACAGTGCAAACACGCGTAGCGTAGTGCCACGGTCATTTTTTGCTTGCTCGCGGTCCTCAACGTCAAGTTGGCAACCACGAGCAAGCAAAATGACATCCCGGCGAGACTTTTTCCTCGTTCGCGATCAGCAACATCAAGTTGCCAATTGCGAGCGTGGAAAATAAACCTCCCAGCGAGCTTCTCAACGCGTGGAGGTCAGGTTTCTCATTGCGAGTGGTCGCGTATGCTCGCGACGAGAAACTACCAGTCCGCGTTTAGAAAGCTGCCGCTCGAGTAGAAATCTACTCCAGCGGCAGAACACGAGCGCTTGCACTGTGCAAGATGCAGTTTGCACTGATTGCACAGTGCGGACAAGCATCCGGCACTGTGCAGTCAGTGTGAACAGCATCTTGCACAGTGCACTACGCAGTTTGCGAAGCTACGCGTAGCTCACGAAGTGCACTTCGCGTAGCTACGTGTAGCGCTACTTCGCAAACTACGCCCAGGGTTAATCAATACTCTATAATCATACACATTTGTTAAATATGTAATCAAATATAATTGTATCTAAAAACAAACTACCCTAAACCACAAACCAATATATACGAACAAAATTATTAAGATTTAACCAAGATCATTGTTTTATTTTAATAATTAAAATATGTATTACATTCTTTTTCAACCTTTCCAAAAATATTAACCATAAAATACCAAACAAATTATGATTTCAAAATAATATTGCAATCATAAAATCAATTTTTGTTTGATAAAATATGGTTTTTATCAATTTAAAATATGTATTTAAAATAATTTCAAAACAATATATATATATTTTTTATTAAAACAAGCTTCAGTACATTATCGGGTAATAATGGCATATTTGAAGAGACAAGCAATACAGGGTTCCCAATGCGCAACATGCATTTCAAAACAATATTAACAAACTTTAAAAGTATACATTTATAATTAAAACATATCTAAATATTATTTTCATTGAAAAAAGTCATATGTTTAAAAAAATATAGATTTTCTTATATAATTAGTACATATCTTACTGAAAGAAAGTTTACTAAATATTATAAAAATCAACAATTTTTAAAACTCGAAATTATAAATCTGCATATTTTCAAAATATCTCCATTCTAATCTCCTAAAAATCCCCAATATGCTGCTGCTAAAAAAATATCACTACACCTATTTCACAAATTTCATAACTAAATATTTAGCTTATTTAGCTTACTAAAAACAGTAATCTAGAAAATTCTAAACACAATACAATAAATTACATACAAATTGACACAAACAATATTACATGCACAATTTTTTCTACATCAATATTATTGCAACAATATTAGAAAAACATTTGAGCTGATATTTTTGGTGTATAGTTGAGTAGCGTACCGTGGAGTGGCTTATACTGGAGTGGAATAGTGTACACTGCATTGGCGTACACTGATGTTGTGTACAGTGGAGTGGCATAGAGTGGAATAGCGTTGAGTGTATTGTCATAGACTGGAGCTACATATAGTGTAATAGCATACAGTAGTGCCGCAGGGTGGGGGGTGTACAATGGAGGGGTGTAGAATGGAGTGGCGTACAGTGTAATAGCATACAGCGGAGTGGTATAGAGTAGAGTGGAGTAGTCAGAGTGGTTTAGAGTGGAGTGGGGTGGAGCAAAGTGGCATATAGTGAATTAGCAGAGTGTGCAGTAGTGCATAGTGGAGTGATGTATAGTTGAATGGTGTAGAGTGTAATAACGTAGAGTGGAGTGGCATAGAGTACAGTGGCATAGAATGGAGTGGCATAGAGTGGATTGGGGTAATTGAAACAGACATAACATGAAAGTGGCTGAACATATGTAGATGTAGTGTGATAGCAATATACATTATGAAGTATAAATGTAACTTTTTGGGAGTATGTGTAAATAGTGTAATTAGTTTTAAAGGTATAAGTTTTGAAAAACGTAGTTAGATATTGTGCTGTAGTACACTGTGGTAAGTTCATGGTACATTGTGGTACGTGTGAATAAAAAGGCAATATGTGATTTACTAATGGCTCTGATTACCAAACGTAAAAGGCAGTTATGTGGTGAACATTTTTGCTGTGTTCTAGGTTAGTGCCTTCGATATGGGTAGGTAGTAGTTTTTCTGTTTTTTCACTACCTACTACCACTTTTTTAAAGGTAATAGGTAGAGAAATGTATTCATTTTTTTGCATATTTTTACATAACTTAACAGAGAACCACGTTTTTTCTTTAATATTTGTAAGTAGCGCCAATCATTTTAGGTATAATTGAGGTATGCTGTAGGAATTTTCGTAAATAATTGAATATGTGAAAAATTGAAAATACACTGTAGTACACTATAGTTGTAAAATATAATGTGCTTTAGTGTATTTGTAATTTTATAACATATTTATTTATTTTAGGTATCACAGTACCAACAAGGAAGTACAGCAATTCTCTGTACATTTAAAAGAAAAATATAGAAACTTATCAATAATTTGTCCTTCCAATTGCCACTTTAATACAGTGGTAATGGGTAGGGAAACTTATCAATCCTCATACTTACCAATATCTAAGGGCGTAACACAGAACACAGCCAAAGTGTTCATAAAAAAAACATGGCTGCCTTTAACTTTTGTAAAGGCAGTCATTAGCCAATCACATAATGCCATTGGCACCGCTACCTACCACTGTAGTTTCATGAAATACTGCAAAACACAGGAAAATTTAGCAAAACTAGTGCTGCCTGAGATATCACTAATGGCCTTATTGTGAGTTTGGCAGTCCCGTGGACAGCTGTACCTGCGGTGGAAGTACGAGTGCAGTGAGGTCGGCGGTTCGACTGCTGTATTATGAGTTTTGTGGATTGGCTTACTGAAGCCCATTTCCGAACTGCTGACACCTCCAGCCCACTCCAAGCGTGGCAGCAGTGGAGCAGGCCTATGATGCTGTAGGAGGCTTGTACCACCAGTGAAACCACCCGCCGAATTATGAGTTGCTTAACAGCAGGGATGACCGTGGCGGTCAAACCACCACATCAGAGACGGTGGAAAGGGAGGGATAGAAAGCCGAAACTCACCTCTACTCACCTCTACTCGTCTTCTATCATCATGAAGCCCATCGTGCACGTCCTGCCACTGCTCTACCTCATCAAAAACCCAGTCTTTCGAGGTCTAAATCAGTGGTAAGTCATGCAACTACATGTTGCCATAGACTCCTCTTCAAAATGATGCACCACCAAGGACCAGGAAAAGGAGGTGGGGTTCTAAAGTAATTTACACATATACAGTGACCTTGTCTGAGATTGTTGCTTATCAGTCATCAAAAATACATCTGTAGGATGCTCTCCTAGGCCAAAACACTGGTATAGGCACACTGTACACAAATGGACATGTGTTTGCAAATTATATACATTGATAGCAATGTGTGCATTATTTTGTGTTTTATAACACCACCTCCTCAAGAATATCACACCTATTAATCTCTGTCACACTTAACTTTTGCCCTTTCTCATTTGTCTGTCATGATACTATTGATCATCACTAGTCATACTGCTATTCATTTCTTAAGTGTTGCTAAAGCGACATTGAAGAAAATACAACTACCATGTGGCCTTGTCACTGCAACTCTAACCAAGATGCTACACTCCTTTTGCCCCTTCTCACTTGTCTGCCATGTCACTACTGGTGTTCACTTATAATGCAGGTTATCATTTGTCAAGTGTTGCTAAAGTGCCATTGAACTGACTACAACTGCCATGAGGCCTTGTATCTCTCCAAACAAGATACTATAGTGAATGTGACACAGTCACATGATTGCACATATCCCAGGTTCTATATTGATGTTAAAGAAACATCGGTATGGATCTGTCAGTGAAGTCACACACACCTTCTCTGCTACAACTCTGTATTAGACTCTCACACATCACCCACATGAAGGGCAATGTTAGCCAATGGGAGTATGGTTGTGTCGGAAGAGGTCAGTGTGTGTAGATGTGGTGTTTGCAGATATGAATGTGTCAGTGGTGGTGTCAGTGTGTGCTGGTGTGGTGCATGGGGGATGCTGGGGGTGGTGAGGGAGATGAGTGTCTACTGTGTGCATGCATGTCTGAGTTCCTTCGATGTCTTGGGTGTGTGTGTGGTGCTTGGGTCTGTTGAAGTGTGTGCATGCTTAGGGTTGCGTCTGCATGGGATAAGATCGGAAAGAGGGTATGTTGATGGGGAAGGGGCAGGAGGGGGGTGGAAGGTTGGTATGGGTGGAGGGCTGCCCTGAGGGAGGAGGCCAGACCCTGAAAATATCTCTGTAGGCCAGACATGGCACTGTGAATGCTTGCCAGGAAGGCAACCATCTGGGTCATCCGGGTACTTAGCCCCTGGATGGCATTCGGCACTGCTGTCTGATCCACAGAGAGGATCCTCAGGAGGTCAATAGTCTCCTCACTCAGGGCAGCAGGGTTAACTGGGGCAGTGGCTGAAGTGCCTGCAGTGAAAGAGAGCCTTCCCCTCTTGGGGGAGAGGGAACAGCCATCTTGTGGGGGGACAACAGGGAGGGTGGTGATGGAACTTGGGGTGGTGGGTAAGTATAAAGGTGGAACTGATCCTGTTGGGTCTGCCACCACTTTGGAGTGTCCACCGGAGGATGGCAATAAGATGTGGATGTTTTCCTCCAGGGCCCTCCTCACACCCTCTTGGTGCCTCTGTGTCTGACAACTCACATCCAGAACCGCTGTGACTAACTGTGTCCCCACTGACGTTGGCCCCTTAGCCTTAACTTGCACTGGATGTATCTGAAATGACAGTTACCATGGGTTTATTGCAATTGCATTTTTTTACACCTGGCCATCACAAATCCACAGAAAACATTAAAGAAGTCCACATATCACACCAGCTTCGTGGTTCACTCCATAGTTTTCCAAGTTAGCATGGGCACATGCATGCATGCCACATAACCTGCAAACAGTTGGGTCCACTCATGTCAGAACCCCCGACTGGCCCCAATGCCTGGGTGGACATCTCTACACTCCATCCTGATGTCCATACTCAGATAGTTGATCAATTTGCATACTTTGGCACTTGTTCTATACAATTGTAAAGAGATGCAACCTAACAGGATGGATATCATTGTGAGATGTACACAATGCTAACACAAGGCCCAGATTCCAACAGATCTACTTATCCCTCATAACACATCATGATGTCATGAAGGTCAAGTTGAACACCAATGTGCCACCAATTACTGTAGTGGCAGACATTATGTCACATGCAAATGCTCATTGCACACTGATACCATTTTGGACTCCAAATTACATCATTTGACCACTACTTGAAAAGTCAATTAATATTGTGGCACATGTAGTTTAGCTCTGTAACACATTTAACAGATGAAGTTCACAGAAAACAATCAGGTACTAACATTTGGGAGATAGATACTCTGAATTCACACAGCACAACGCTCAATATAGCCATATAAATATCCCCAACCCTGCTTAGTACGGCGATGACGGTAATCAGAGATTGTATATCCACAAGCCTATACACTCCGCTCCGAAGCCCACATTCTACCATTTCGTAAACTCTTAAAAACCTGGTTATTTCAACAAATAGCCCCATAATTCCAATGGTTGTCTGCTCGGTCGCTAGCGCTGAGATGCCCAAGGGTAGCTATGCGCTATACAAATGCTTAAGAATAATAATAATAATAATAATAATAAGGTCTCAAGTTAAGGGCTGGTATGTGTGACACTGTGAGGTACCTCTCTGGTGGCTGTGTGGATATGTAGACTACATATTTGAGTTTCATAGTAAGTCACCATAAGTTTGTGTGGTATGTACTGCCATCACAGGCCACGCTTTTTGCCACATGAAGCACTGTAACATTGATGACAATGAACATATAATTGTATGTGTTATGTGATAGGGAATAGTGTAGCCAAGCAGATTAATCACATTTCTAAATCTCTTCAAAAGTAATCCACTATCTACACTTTTCATGTCTCAGATGTGTAAAAGTCCTGTACAGTGGAAGCACCACTATTAGAAAAGTGTAAACAGACCTGTGTTAGTAAAGGGACAGTCATTGTTGACAGACACACATTGACACTATGTTTTAATGGAAATAGGTATCAGGTCAGGGTATCACCTCAGTCACCATGCCTTATATTATCCATATAACCGGTATCAGGGCTACCAGTGGGACAGATCACTCTTTCTGGGAACATCCATGGATCAGTCGGTCTACAGGGACATTACTCTGTATCAGTTGTCCTGTCACAGTAACTCTGTCCCAGGCTGGGCTATGGCCCAGACTGCCCACATATCAATGGCAGGCCTTGCCCTCTGCAGGCTTAGGCTACTTATCCCACATGAACATTTGTATCCAATTCAATACAGCAAAGTGAAACTTCTTGCCATTCCATTTGTGAACATACTATTGTTTGGCACTTTGAAGAAGTCTGTGAGGTACTGCTACCTCCCAGACAACTGTTTTACAAAGTCTGTTATGGGCTGAGTGATAAGTGGGATGGTAAACTTAGCTAAAAACATCCACAACTCCTTCTAACAGTATACAGACATGGCTCATGGGGTAAACCCATACATACCAATTCACATATACCATGGTGTTACTTCAGAACTCATTGTAGCTACTGTACTCAGAGCCACATTGTAGCCTAGGGGAACAGAAAGGAAGAAGTTGAACAGAGTGAATATCTGTATTTGAAATTGTTACCTGTTACTCTGGTGAGCCATAGAGCTGAGAATACAGGGGAATTACCTCATCTACCAGGGTCTTTAGCTCTTATGGAGAGAAGGAACAGGCCCTATCCCCTGTAGTGCATGCCATGATTGCTCTCCGAGGTGAAAAACAGGAGCTAAAATGGAGAAGGTTTTAATAGGAGCAGTGTCAGGAGGCAAGTGAGCTATTTTCTAACCGCTGCATACATCTACCCCACGTAGCACACACAGGCATTAGCCCGCGACCATCACTATCCCCAACGTTAGCCTATGGCTGTGACTGCCATGCATGTGACCATCCACCACACGGTCGACTATCGCCACGGGCCAACGTTCAACATGTCCTAATAGTGAGGTCAAGCAGCCGACATGTTCGCGGTTGGGAAAACTGTACATAGGCCAAATGTGCGTTGTGCACTGTACACCGGGGAACATTACATTTTCTGCTACCCTCACTATAGTTGAAATTACATTTTCTGATTTGATGACGTGCACAGTTCTGTTACAGACCTGTGAAGGCCACCTTGGGGATGACCGGGAGATGTTCAAGACTTGACAATGAAAATGTAAAATGTATACTGCTTCATGAAGCATTTATGTTCAGACACATGACTTTTGCCTTTCTCTTTGCACATGATACTCTGCACACTGTGACCAAAATACATTTTTGTGTTCATCCTTACATAAGTCCCCTAGGAGAGTAAGGAGACTCCAGCCACTAGAGCGTGGCCCATTTCCAGACCTATACACCATGTAAGAACGACACATTATCGCAAAGTTCCATTTAAATAGGCAAACAATTGTGGATCTATGTCATTAGTTGGACGTTGACCTCCTACCTCATCTAAATAATCCTACATCAATACCACCACTAGTGAAACCCATGTCATTTGGCATTTTTTGGTCACACGCTCATTTCAATTCCCTGTTGCTACTTCTGGTGGAATGTCACAACCGATGTTCAGTTGGGTCCTCACAAAGGTGCTTACAGCAATGTTCAGATATGTAGGCAGGTACATCCAGTTCCCAGATGTGAGGATTTAGCCACTGTGAAGGTGGATTTCTATGGATTTTGACACATCCCACATGTGATTAGATCTATCAATGGCACCCATATTGACTTAGTACCGTCACACAAGTCTACGGGAACAGGAAGCACTATCATTCTATCAACGTGGAAGTTGTCTGCCTAGCGGATTTGTACATCTCAAATGTCTGTGCCCGGTTCCCAGGATCTGCCAAAGATGCCTACATACTGTGGAACAGCACCATACCCCAACTGACGTCAGAACTACTTCCGGAGAGGGCCTGGCTTGTGGGTAAGTGTGATCTGTCCTAAATTTGTGTGGGAAAAGTCAGGTAGTATGATCTTAAAGTGTGTAACTAAATGTTGCCCTTCTGTCTATCTTCCAACTAGGAGACTCAGAGTATCCCAACCAGCCATGGTTGTTGGCACGGCTGAGGAATTCTACAATGCTAGGGTAAATCTGCTTCAATGAGGCCCTTGGAAAAAGTGGAGCGGGCTTTTAGGCTCCTTAAAGCCAGATTCAGATGTCTGGACCGGACTGGGGAGCCCTCCTCTACTCACCCAGGAAGGTGTGTAAGATCATTGTGGCCTGCTGCATACTCCACAACATTGCCCTGAGACTAAGGGTGGGTGGCAAACTCCGCTCTGCTGGTGGAGTTAGCAGAGCTTTGTCCTCATGGAGCGCAAAAACTCGGCCTAATGCAAGCGGAGCAGATTTTACCAGCTAGCTCGCTACTCGCCACGTTTTGTGCACTCTGAATTACTTAGTCCATATGCCCCCTTTGTTGTTTACATGCAGCAGAACATGCCATGGAGCACCAACCCACTTCAACCCTGTCCTCAACGCTGAAGACACGCCAGAGTTGTCTGGACTCCAAAGAGTCTCCTCCCACCTGTCCTCCTGAAAGTCCTTCGCTGTTCGGTAGTAAACCAAAATAAATAGGGGCCTGGGGGCTGTTGTACCTCCTGTCTTTGGGTTCCCAGGGGTGCAGAGCAGACAGCTCTCTGGATCTCCGAGCACTGCTGGACACTGCCCCCACCAACCCTATGCGCAGTAAAGACAGGAGGTGGTGTGCCAGACACTTCACTCTAGGCCTACCCTTCAGAACTCCGAGACAAGCAGGAGAAACACCCCCATACACCCTCCCCCTACCCGAAGAAACAGAATAACCCCCACAGGACACCATATCCGGTATCTCCTGCAAAAGCTGCACTGTGCGAAAGACACAAGACTGTACAGGACTCTCACCACAGTACAGTTATATGGAGCTGCTGGCAGGCCGAGGTAATCTAGAGGCTGGCTGCAGGAGGCAGCAGCAGAGCATCAACCTCAAGGAGCTACAGCCCAGGGAGAAGGTCTCCGAGCTGCTCCGCTGTCCAGACTCATTCCTGAACCTGCCAGGTAGGTGGCGAATCCCAATGACAGGCTTGGTTCCGCCATTCCTACCTGCAAGTATCCTGCATCCTCGCCATAATTTTTCTAAACGTGCTCATGTTTGCATTTTTGTGCTCTACACATTCATTCAATAGCCAAAATATAATTTGTAAAAAATAATTTTATTGTGGTATCTGATTAGATGGAAAAACAATAGCAGATTTAACTCTTGCTGTTGTAGTCTGTGTATTGTTGTGTGTCGTTGCCGTTTAAACACAGTATGAACTACTCGTACGTGACTGCCCATGACGCAACACTAAAGAGCCCACATCAGTTTAAGCACTGTAGTGTTTCTGGTGATACATTACTGTAGTACGTATTACCTCATCACATTTTGCAGAGCGCCATAACCCTAGAATGGCTTCGGCACAGC
Source organism: Triturus cristatus (assembly GCF_964204655.1). Classification (NCBI taxonomy): domain Eukaryota; kingdom Metazoa; phylum Chordata; class Amphibia; order Caudata; family Salamandridae; genus Triturus; species Triturus cristatus. Next base: position 1,151,678,563 of record NC_140589.1, read on the forward strand.
AAATCAGTATAGATTTTGCTCTGCTTGCTGCGTCTTAGGGCGGAGCTGAACTCTGCAGAATTCCACTGAGTTTTTATGCAACTCTTGTAGTGATGTTGCGAGGAGGATGTTAATGCTACATACTAGGAATAAATGGCTCTGGAAAGATCTGGGGAAAGGTGTTCATATTGCAAGTGTATGTTTGTTCAGCTGTAAACGTTGTTTTGGACTGCATTCTTTAGAAGGTAACAATGTGATGTGTGCCAAATGTATGTTTTCTTAGCTAATCTCTCTGTGTTGGTCTGTTTTAGGTATCTTTACCATGTCATCTTCATCTGGACATTTTAGAGTTGTGACATTAGCAGGTATATAATACTTTTCAGACATACAAAGTGGACATAGATTCCTCCTGGGAATCTGTGTCAGAGTTTGGGTGTACAAAGTCAGTACCAAGACAGCTTGCACAGCGATAGGCTGGAAGTTACCTGACTTCCATTGGACTTGTTCCTTTTGGTGCTTTGGTCCTAATGCAATATGTGTGACATCATGTGATCCAACACAATGTTGTGTTATGTCCAAATCATGCTATTCAGCTTTCACATTGGCTAATTCCTCAATGTCTAGGAACTGGATGTAGCTGTTGTTGTGTCTCCTCATTGTAGTGGAAAGTGTGTGTAGCACATCACTGACATTTGTTTGTAACATTTCACCAGATGCAAGCAACACTGAATTGAAAAGACCCTGTGGTCAGAAACTGTTGTATAGACAGGTGCCCATTTATTTGTTACTTTGATGTAAAATTCCTTTTGTAAGGTGGTCAAAATGGCTCCAGCTGATTATGTACACCTAATTTGTTGTTGCCTCTTGTGTGGGTTATTTTCAGATGTAGCCCCTCCTTCCATGTTGTGAGAGTCTGCAAGCCATTATGTGATCACTGACCCAGTATAACTGAAACATATCTTATTTGCTATGTGTATGACATCATTTCAGCCTATGATTTGAACCATGGAATAAAGATATTGTGGGCCCAGACACTTGTATGTATGTGTTGTTGTGGCATGGTAGTGATCCTGATTTAAAATTTATTTTACAGACAACATATCCTAGCTTCGAGAAGTCCCTAATTTTAACATTGCAAAGTTCGCATGGTAGTACACTCACAATGTTATATGTGTGATTTACAAGACAAGACAATGTTTTAATGACATGCGTTTTTATTTGAGTGAACAACCCAAGAAATCAAGTAAAAAATAAAAGAGTGACAACAAAAATGTAAAGTCTTCAGCCATGCTGGCTGAAACCATTATAGTAGAGTCCATTTGTTCAGGAGTCCAAAATCCAACATACACCACCCATCAGATATGGTAAAGAAGGCAGGATTAGTCGCCAAAGTGAATGTGTAGCGCACACAGAACAACAATAGGGGCGAGGTTTCCTACTGGCAGTGGTGGATGACTTGCCATCATGAGCTCCTGGCTGTTTCCGTGGACATCCCCTCAATCGGACAGAGGGGGGATCTGGAGCTGCTGAGACAGGGGCGCTTGCAGGCATATCATCCTCTGTCAGGGGCCTCCCATCCTGTCGCTGCGGCAGATGTTGATGGCGTGGATGCACTTTGGGGACAGGAAGCGGTCAAAGTAGGGGAAAAGACCTCCAGAGGGTAGTGTTTATGTCCCTCAATCCCCAAACAAGGGAAGCTACCTCGATGTGGAGGCCGGCCGCCTTGGTGCAGACACCGGCCACCTCCGTGTGGATGCCTGCCACCTCCGTGTGGACACCTGTTAACTCAGTGTAGATGCCAGCCACCGTAGTGTGGATGTCAGGATACTACTGGTATGTGTTACACTGCAACTCCTTCATTTCCCAGATTTCGGCCAAAAGCTGGCCCATTACACTTTGGGAGTGCTAGTAGACTTCCAGGACTTGGGTTATAGTATCCTGAGTGTTCATGCCCTCAGCGAGTTCACTCTAGGGGCCCACAACTACCCTCTCATTACACCCTTGGCACAAACTTCACTCACACTGGGTGACTGGAGTGCAGCTAGTCAGATCAGAAACTAGGACTGGGGTGCACACAATGGCAGTCACTGTACTAGGTACACGGGCAGTGGTTGGCGGTGTTGTCGTAGCTGTGGTGGGAGGTGTGGTTGTGGGCACAGTGAGCCCCACTGTTGGCATCTGCCCAAGCTGATCAGATGGGCCAGAACTGTCATCCACGTCCACCTCTTCAAGACCTGTGTCATCACTGAGGATCACAGCACCTCTTGGTAGTGGTGGTAGCATTTCAATGTCACTTTACCAGCGCTTGAGAAATGGTAATCTGCATGAGTAATTAACAGCAGTTCTAACATGGGAGACAAGTGAGCAAAGGGCAAAAGTTGTGTAGCATCTTGATTACAGTTGGAGTGACAAGACCTCATGGTAGTTGTAGTCACTTCAATGCAACTTTAGCAACACTTGAGTAATGGTAACCTGCATGAATAGTGAAGATCAGTAGTAACATGGCATACAAGTGAGAAGGGACAAAAGCAGTGTAGCATCTTGGTTAGAGTTGGAGTGACGCGTCCTCATGGTAGTTGTAGTTACTTCAGTCTCACTTTAGCAACACTTGAGAAATGGAAACCTGCATAAACTGTTAACATCAGTTGTAAAATCGGAGACAAGTGAGAAGGGGCAAAAGCAGTGTAGCATCGTGGTTGGAGTCTAGTCACAGGGCCTCATGGTAGTAGTGGGAGCTTTTCAATGCCATTTTAGCAACACTTGAGAAATGGTAACCTGCATGAACAGTTAACATCAGTTGTAACATGAGAGACGTGAATAAATGGTAAAAGCATTACAGCATCTTGGTTAGAGTTGGAGTGACAAGGCCTCAGGCCTCATGGTACTTGTAGTCACTTGAGTCTCACTTTACCAACACTTGAGAAAAAGGTAACATGCATTAACAGTTAACATCAGTTGTAACATGGCAGATGAGTGAGCAAAGGACAAAACGAGTGTTGCATCTTGAATATAGTTGGAGAGACAAGGCCTCATTGTATTTGTAGTCACTTCAATGTCACTTTAGCAACACTTGAGTAATGTTAACAGGATATATCAGTAGTAACATGACATACAAGTGAGAAGGGGAAAAAGCAGTGTAGCATCTTGGTTAGAGTTGGAGTGACAAGGCATCATGGTAGCTGTAGTCACGTCAATGTCACTTTAGCAACACTTGACAAACAATCAGTATACCATAGTTGGTGGCAACATGCATTTGGAATGGACCATACATTCACATTTTCACACATATCATGGGTCCTGGATAGATCTTTTAATGGAAATGCACTTACAGACAGCATTGCAACACGTGGCATGTCCTGGAGTTGGACATATGCGCTCTTTAATGCAATACACATTGCCACAGACAAACCAAATACTCACATACTTTGAGTATTGCATATGGTTGGAAAGTAGATTGAGAACAGAGTAGGAAAAGCTGAGTTGAGAGCAAACAGGACATTGTGATATTGTGGCAGTTATTAAAGTGTAACTTACCAGAGTCCACTCCCCCCTCTATTCCTGACAAGCCCTCAGTATGCAGGATGGCCAAGACCTTCTCCTCCCAGGGTAACAGTTGCAGTGGTGTGCTGGGAGGGCCACCACCAGTCCTCTGAGTGTCCAAGTGGTGGCTGTTGTATTTGGTACGGACCCTCTGCCTAAAGTAATTCCACCTCTTCCTAATGTCTCCCTCCCAGGGTGTTACCAACAGCATTCACTCTGTTGGCTATCCTGTACCACATTTCTATGTTTGCACTGAAAGGGGTACGCTGGACTTGGGACCCAAACATGTGTTTGGGTCCCAAGTCTAGCATTTCATCCACCATGACTGTCAACTCATGAGTGAAGCTAGGTTTATTTTTGCAGATATGGGGACAAATAAACATTTGAGTGAGTTTGAGAATGAAGAACAAACAAGTGATAGAGGTTAAAAGGTGCATGCAACAAATTACAGTTGGTGGAGGGTGCTAAATGTGAAGATAAAAAAGGGGTGCCTTATTTAAAAAGTGCAGTAAATGGCTGTCTTTCTTGCTGCACTTTGGAGCATAAGATGCTGGTCAGGGATGGGGTGTGTTTTATAGTGTGATTTATGCCAAAGCACATCAGGTGTGTAGTTTTTAAATCCATCCAATGGTCGCTATTTTTTTTTCCGGCGAGTACCGCAGTAGTCAACTGCCGTTGGGTAGCACCCGTTTGTTGAGCACCACTGTGAGATATATTAAATACTGGCAGTTGCCACTGAGTGATTATAGTTAGGACCATGTTTCCATAGGAAAAACATTTTTGACTTGCCTCTATCTTTGACCCCTTTTGAAGATTCTTCACAAACTTTTCCCCAAAAAGTGCCCAGGTGAATCTTGTTTTTGACCTGTTAAGCGGGGGCCAAGAAAAAGGGGGGGTACATAAAAGTGCGTTTCCCATGTTAATTCCCATAGAGTGTTTAGACATGCCTGCAGCCCAAACCACTGGACGGAATTGCACCAAATTTGGCAGAAAGGTAGATTTAGTTACAGAGATCATGTTTTCAGTTGGTGTAAATATGTTCAGTAGGGATCGAGAAATTAAAGGAAATCCAAATTTGTATATCTGAGATCACGATGACTTCACGAATAATAACGAGCTTCTGCAAAGACCTGCAGAGCTCTGATTCGCTGACAAAACTTCAACCAGGAAGTGTTGGCTGCCATCTTGGGTCTCGGCTTCAGCTGAGTCCCAAAAAAACCCATTCAAAATAAGTAAAGAGGGCAGGGTACAAATACCTTGACCCTGTAGCGAAATACTTGGTAATAAAAAAAAGCACGCGCTCCCACACTTGTTTTGAAAAGGACCCCTGGGTGGACCAGGAACCGGGGGCATTTTAAAAAAAAGGAGGGGGGCGCATGGGGAATTTCCATTTCAGGATCTTAGAACCCCGGGGACCACTAACTCCCTGGGGCATTATTTTCATAATGGAGGGGGTGTCGAATGTAAGCCCTGGGTACATCATCTCCCTGGGGCAATACATTCTACAATTTGTAGGGGAATGCAAAGACCCTCAGGCCATCCAGGCCCCAGGGACCAACTTATCTCTCCGGGGCCTACACAATATATAATACTGGGAGGGGGGGCAAGCAGCAATGCTCTTGGGCAATAAACTTTCCTGGGACCACCATCTCCCCGGGCCAGCCCCTGCAAACAGGATTGGGGCCCGCAGCCCCCTCCTGGAGCCATATATTGCACTGGGGACTACCACCCCTAGGAGCAGCTACTGCTCTGTCCTGGGTGCCCACCCCAGGACTTTGCTGTTTCCTCTGACTTGCTGCGAGCTTTGATAGCTCCCGCCCAGCCAGAGCAAACAGGAACTCTGCTCCCAGGAAGCTTTCTGGGAGAGGAGTTTTCATTCGTTTCCCTGCCTGCTGTCATGCGGGCAGGGAAACAGATGGAAGGATTGCTCTCACACACAGGGAGCTGTATGTTTAGCAGCTCCTTGTGTGTAACAGCTATGCTGGCTTCCGCAGGAGGAGGGGAGATGGCAGGGACTGCGGGGGCATTCAGGCTTCCCCTGGTCCCCAACGGTGGTGGCTGTGTGCCCTAGATGGGCTCCAAGGCACCCAGCATTTGAAGGCCCTCACAGCCATTCAGATACCCATGTACCCACTCACAGACCTATACATCCACTCACACAACCACTCACAGACCCACTCCAATTCATGCACCCACTCACAGACCCACTCAGACACTTGCTCATAGACAGACTCACACACTCATGGAAGTATTCGTAAATACACTGACACTCTTACACCTATTCACAGACCACCTGAGACACTCACTCAGACACTCATGCACCCAGTCAGACACCCACTCAGATAATCACACACCTACTCACAGACCCAGTGAGACACTCGCGCACCCACTCACACACCCAGTGAGACACTTATGCAGCCACTCAGACCCATATAGGCACTCACACAGCCACTCACAGACCCATTCAGACACTCATGCACCCACTCACAGACCTATACATCTACTCACACAGCCACTCACAGACCCTCTCAGACTAATACACCCACTCACAGACCCACTCAGATAATCATGCACTCACTCACAGACTGACTCACACACTCATGGAGGCATTCACAAACCCACTAACAATCCTCTTACACCTACCTACAGACACTCATGCACCCAGTCAGACACCCACTTAGACAATCACGCACCCACTCAAAGACCCACTGAGACACTCACGCACTCCTTCATGGACCCACTGAGACATTTATGCACTCACTCACACATTCACTCTCAAAGGTTACAGGTAGGAAATGAAATTTAAAAAATCTTCAAAAATAACTTAAAAAAGCAAAGGTTACATGGAAGTTATAGTTAGGAAACAACAATTAAACAAACCTTAGAAATTCACTCAAAAACCAAAGGTTACAGGGACATTACCTAAGCTAACTATAACTTACACCCCTGCAATGCACTGCTAATGACCTTACATATTACATCACACATGACATGGGCAGTGACATCACTGATGACATCTCAAATCTCATCTCTGATAACATCATCCACAGAACCACTCACACACCTACTCACACTCCCATAAAACCTCTCATACACCCACTTGCACACCCACACAGACACTCACATACCCATTGTGAGAAACTAGGTATCTGTTGCAGTGCTCTCACACTTTTGCCTGGTTTTTAATGCATCTTTCACTGAGGTGTACTGGGTCCCTACTAACCAGGTTCCCAGTTCCAGTGCTCTTTCCCTGAAAATGTACCACAATTGGCACCAATTCAGGTACCCCTAGGGCATTGGTACTGAATAGGGCCCACTGGTGCTGCAGCATGAATTGTGCCACCCCAGGGACCCCTAATCATGACCATGCATACTGCCATTGCAGGTTGCATGTCTTGGTGCATAGAAAACCAAAGAATTGACATGGCACACAGCCCTGAGTGCCATGCCCTCACAGTCTACATGAGATATAGGTAAGTCACCCCTACTGCAGGCCCTACAGCCCTATGACAGGGTGTACTATATCCCATGTGTGGACATATCTCCATGAGCAGATGTCACCCTACAGTATTTGAGCCATTCTTGGATATTGTAAGTGCACAGGTAAGCCATAAAGAGTACATGGGCTGGATACTTGTCATTACGAGTTTTCTAGCTCCATGATGGCTTGACTGTACCCTAAATGTCTGAATAAACCCTCACTGATGCCAGCGTGGGATTGATTAATAAATGCACACAGGAGACCCTTTAGAGGTCCCCTGAAAACCTATCAAGCACTGATGTGGGCTCTCAATAATCATAGCCAGCCTCCCACCACCAGCCATGTTTCTGACCTCATGGGTTGAGAGCCTGTGTTTTCAGAGGCCATAATCAAAGTCTGCTCTAGGTGGAGGTCCTTCACACCTCCTCCAGACCGAAATGGCCTTCCAGCATGGGAAGCTTCAAAGGTGTTGCCGCTTTTATAATTTAGCCCAGGCTTCCCAAGATAGTGGGGAATGCCAACCGCCGTCCTGCTTCACATTTAGTCAGAGGACAGGCGTGAAAATTAGTTAGATGAGGAGGAGTATCTACAGTCAGCCAGCACCACCCATAAGATATGTCAGGCAATGCGAAACCCTCTCCTGAAAATCCACCATCTTGATATGTTGGAGAAACAACCTATCAGGGCTCGAATAGTACCTCTTTGCACAGGAAGCGGTCTCTAAGACAGTGTAGGCACCCTAAAAGTAGGTTGCCCATTGGCTACTACCTATCTCCCCCTGTAACTCCCCTAAATGTAGTATCTAGGTGGCATCCCTAGACCTTGAACCTAGATTCGACGGGCAAGAATAAGACCAGGGGGCATGGCTACGAGTCTGCAAAGATGCACACCCGGTAGAAGAGCTCTACACTCTCCAGCTCTCCTCACAGCAAAATCCTCCCAATTAATCCGACTCACCGGAAGAAAAGAAGAGCCCAGGGCACAGGGCACAGTGTAACCAAAGGTTTCTCATCGATCCAAAACTTCCATCTCCAGCTGCAGGAACTGAAGTGCAGCTGATGCACAACCATAAGCCGCAGACTCACGTGAGGGACGGAGCCGCGCGAGAGGCCAACAACTGTAGAGACAGGAGCTCAGATGCAGTGTTCAACCCCCCGGGAACTTGAAGAGACACATCAAGTGAGGGAGTGAAGGCCGAGGTGGAGTTGCAGCGGGACCGCACCTCGCCTACTGAAGCGGCACTGAATAAACTGGTGGGGTTCCCACTGAAGGTAGTGTGATCATATGACAGAATAAGGCCTCAAATCGGCCGAAGCACCGTGCTTGCTTGCTGGCAGGAAACAGAGGGAGGATGCGGATCGACTGAGAGGGGCAGCGCCTTTCCCTGGTCATCAGCGGTGTGGAGCTCAACACTCCAGCTCCAGAGACATTGCAGCCGTCGTGCCTGGCTATTACGGGCTCCTGATGGTAGATCAAAGGCGTGCAGAGGTGGAGGCTCAAGACTCAAGACTGAAGCCGGGGCACGGATTGGTGGCTAGATAGGGGAGATCGCGAACCCGAAGGTAGAACTACCTCAAATTATCAGCAGCACCACCTGAATATTAAAACTGAAACTGTTAGTAACATTTAGATCCTGAGCAAACACAGGAGCAACACAACCAGAGAGGCCTATCTTACCAGGCCGATTGCCTCGATTCTATCTCCAGGGGTGATCCCCAACAGGCCGCGTTGTGCACAGGAGGTTAGCACACTAAGGACAGGTGGTGGGTAGTACCCTCTGGGGAAGAGAAACGACTTTACAGTGGGGTTTCACTGACGACCCCTTCCCCCCATAGGTGGTACGATTAAGCAATATCCGGAACAGGGGTCAAGGACCACTCATCAAACCAAAATGGATAAATACGCCTCCTCAAAACCCATAGGTACGGAAAGTGCAGAATAAGGCCGAGCTGAAGAATGCACCCAGACAGGGAACAGATGACCCTTCCTTGAAAGAGATCATGGATGCCATTACTGGTGTACGAGCGTCACTTGAGAGCAGGATGGACTAAATAACAACCGAAGTAACTTTGATCACAGCTGATCTACAGAAAATGTGCGACAAGGTCAAAACAATGGAGGAAGCAAAAACAGATCTCGGCCACATTTCCAAGATGATGCAGCAACAAATTAAAGACCTGCAGGCAGCAAGGAAGGTGATGGAACACAAACTAGATGATTACGAAGGAAGGTCACGTAGGAACAATATACAAATACTTGGGGTGCTGAAGCAGGCCTAGGGGCCCACGCCTGACCTATTTGTGGAAGAACTGATTACCAAACGCCTGCAATTCAAACATTTCTCAAATTTCTTCTCTGTGGAAAGGGCACATCATGTCCCCGGAAGCAGACGAAAGCCCGGGGCTCCCCCAAGGCCACTATTGGTACAACTCTTTAATTTTAGAGATCAGGATGTGGTTTTGTAAACCACCCGCACTACTACACCGCTCAAAATCGATAACAGTATTGTAACGTTCTTCCCCAATTTCACTGTATGTGTACAAAAACGAAGACGCTCTTTTCAAGGCATCAAACTCAAACTTAAAGAAAAGGGACTCAATGTCGTTCTCGGCGTGACTACGGGTGGAGGCAGAGGGTAAAACCTGTTTTTTTGACACCCCGGAACTGGCGCAAGAGCGTCTTGATGGATTGAGGCTGGTCAATGGAAATGGCACCTGGCAGAGAAAGGACCAGTCCCCAAAGAGGTCAGCAATGACAGAGGTACACCCAAAGTGCCAACAAGAAAGAGAAGACTCAGAATAGTTGATACCAGCAATTGACTTTCTAATCATAGAGCAGTTTGGGGGAGTGTCCCAACCACTGATTGTCATGGACGTAGTAGGCAACCCTTCGAAGTCCCCCCAACTGACTACAGGATGGGTGACTTCCAGGCTTGTTGCTGTTGCAAATGTATGGTGGGATTCCACTCTTCTTTTCCTTTCAGTTCCGATGTAATGGCGGTGGTGAGGGTATAGAGATAGCACCCCCCACTTTATTATTTAGAGTTTTCATATGGGGCGACAGGCGCTCTGCATAGTTGGGGACAGGGGCAATTTTCAGCCCAGATTGCAGGGAAGCAGGGAGGGGGGTTTGGGGTTAAAGTTATTTCTTAGTTGTAATTTAGATGACACTCCTTTATCGTGGAAAAGAGTAACAGACAATTCCTCGAGAATATGTTCAGGACTAAAGTGGACAAACTATTTCCAGGTTTCAATCATACGTGCAAAAAGGAACCCAGCGCACGCAGGGCTGCCTAGCATACCCAGGGACAAAGGTAATAATGAAGGTGAGTCCGATAGCTAAGGGAAGTATTAGACTACTGTCTTGGAATGTGAATGGTTTGGGGGACAAAATTAAAAGGGGAATAGTGCTCCAGTATATAAAGATACATTCACCCGATGTGGTTCTCCTGCAGAGACACACTTGATGGGAAATGCATGTGGGGCCCTAACCAGCTGGGTTTACAAACTAGTGTCACATTTGGCGTTCACTACGGGATCCAGAGGGGTAGGCATAATGACTAGGAAGAACTTCCCAATAATGACTGAAAACACATGGACTGACCAACAGGGTAGATATATAGCTATCTCGGGGATATGGGAAGGTAAACCACTAATATTAATATTCATGTACGTGCCTCCAGTCCTCCAAGCATCGGCATTTAAGGATCTTGGGGACCTCATGCTCACACTCCCAAAAAGGAAACTATTATGGGGGGAGATTTTAACTCGATAATTTCAGGACAGACGGATCGGCATCCACCAATGGAGATCCCACCCTCAAGAACACAACTCCGTGACTTCATAGACGGTATGGGGCTGATTGACGTGTGGCGTACCCTTCACTCCACAGACACACAATTCACATGTCACTCTGGGGCCCACATGTGCCTATCCAGCCTTGATGATATAATCGCACCTGCAGACCAGATGGGACAAATCAGAGTGGTGAGACACTTGACGAGGGGTACAGCCGACCACTCCCCCGAGTGGACACTGGTAGAGATGGGAGAGCAACAGGTAGAAAGAGTAGCGACAATACATCCATGGTTATTGAGAAACCAAGCAGTCAAGAACACAGTGACAAAAGAAATAGGGCTCTACTTCAAGGAAAATGAAGGATCTGGCCGCAGATCTCACCGCAGATGCGGCTCAGATGCAATGCAAGGCCACGCAGTGTAGGATATATAAAGTCGGGGACAAAGCAGGGAAACTATTGGTGTGGCTCAATAGAAGAGAGCAGGCCAGTAGACTAGTAGTGGAACTAAGAACGAAGTCAGAGTCGCACTTGACGGAACCACAAGAAATAGCAAACGGGTACGCTGACCACTTCCAGAACAGATATAAATCCCATACCACCTCCACAGCTGAAGAGGCAGAAGCCCTGTTGTTAGATATGACACTTCCTACCCTTTCAGAGGAGGACTCCAATAGACTAGATGACGAGCTCTTACACACTGAAGTAGAGCAGGCGATCCGGAAACTACAGTCTGGAAAGGCGATGGGCCCCAACGGTTTACCCATTGAACTGTATAAGCTAGCTCCCAGTAAGATAGCTCCACGTCTCTCTATGATGTTTGTGGAGAGTCGAGAGCAGGGGTCGCTTACAGCGACTAGCCACAGAAGTGGTCATCCAGAAAAGCGGTAAGCCCAAGAATGAAAGTTCCTCATACAGACTGATAACTTTGCTCAACGCGGAGGTTAAGATTTTGGCCAAACGACTGGCTACCTGTCTCCTCGAGGTGATCACTAAACTAGTGCACCCAGACCAGTCAGGCTTCATGCCCTCAAGAAGTACCTCACTCAACCTACGGTGATTTCATGGAGTCATGGGTAGAGTGGAGACACTGAGAGAAAATGCAGTGGTGGTATAGTTGGACGCCACCATGGCATTTGACACAATAGAATGGCCTTACATGTTCGCAGTCCTAAACTTAAAAAAATGGGTTTTGGCCCCAACTTTATCAGCTGGATGAGGCTCCTGTATAGTGAGCCACTGGCTCAAGTAGTGGTTAACAATAGAAAATCAACAGTGTTTACCCTAGAGAGAGGAACCAAACAGGGTTGCCCCCTCTCCACACTAATCTTCGCACTGATGAGGGAACCCCTGGCGCTATGGATAAGGAAGGACCCAGTCATTAGGAGATTACTGTTGGCTGCAGACTGGGAGGACTGTATCTCCTTGTATGCGGACGATATACTGCTATATCTGACATCACCGAGAGCCTCTATAAATAGAGCACTTCATATTTTTGCAAACTTCGGTAAATAATCCTGATATAATATAAATTGGTCCAAATCAGTCATCTATGTGCTGAGGGGCGAATTCCCCAAGCTGCCTAGAGGGTACGTAATACTGGAGGTGAAAGAAGGGTTTAAATACCTCAGCATTTATGTCACCAAATATCCGGTACAATACTATGAGCGTAACCTCCTTCCCCCTCTGCTGAGACTTAAGAGTGATGTCCAACACTGGAGGTCCCTCCCACTGTCATTAATGGGGCGCAGTAGTGCACTATTCAGAATGATGGCACTGCCACGATTCTTATACATATTGCAAAACTCACCAGTTCCAGTCAAAGCAGTCTACTTTAAGAGTATTGAGGGCGACAAAGGGAACTGTTGTGGGAAGGGAAACCACCACGGATAGCGACCCAAAAGCTAATAAGGGATGATATGATGGAGGCATAGGACTCCCTGACATCAGGAGATATTATTGGGCGGCACAACTAACACCAATCAATCAATGCATATATAGAACCAATGACGATCCCGGTTACAGAATGGACAGAAGGCTTCTTCCAGATGGGAATTACTCCAGGGTGCTCTACGCTAATTCGGCAAGAACAACTTTAACAGACCCGACCAACCACACAGTACAAATATGGCACACAGTTAATAAAAGTATGGGATGGGCAGGGAAGGTAACACAAGTTACCCCCCTGTGGGACGCAGAGAAATTAGGCACTTTGAGAGAATCATGGGGCTTTGAGGGCTAGGATTTGATCGGGATCTCCCGAGTAGGTGATTTATGGAAAAAATGTGAGGTGGTCCTCTTGCAAAAAGAGTACAAAATGGCTGAGACAGAAAAATTTCGATACCTGCAGGTTAAGCATGCACTACAAGCGGCCATTCCAAAAGGTCAGCCGCTCCCCGAGTCCTCTACACTTGAAGATAGGATCCTGGCCGGATACATGCTCAAAAAAGTGATCTCAATGACGTATCGTAAATTGGTCAATAACATGCCTGACTCCCTCCAGCAACTCTGTAGTCACTGGGAGAAAGATGTGGTGGAGCTGGAGGACGACGATTGGCAGGAGGCTAGTACGACTCAAAGTACTACATAGAACATATTTATCTAGTACCGCCCTGGTGAAGATGGGCTACAGAGACGATCCTGGGAGTAGTAGAGGGTGTGGCCAAAAGGACCTTTTATTCATACCTTCTGGGAATGTACTTATATCCAACAATACTGGGCAGAGGTGGCCCAGTGTATGGCAAGGGTGCTGGGAAAACAAGTAGAGCCCAATATACAACTATGCCGTCTAAATGTGTGGCATCCTACTGACTTGAAAGAGAAAGAGTACACCTGTGTGATGCTAGGGACAACAGTGGCCAAGCGAAACTTTGGAAAGCACGTGACACACCAACACTAGGTACATGGAAGAAAGACATTGGGCCCGATTCACAGAACTAACTTAAGACAAAATCCTAAACTTACTACCATTTTGGTATTCACAGAAGGCGCTTACTCATTTCGGTATTCACAGAAGTTAGGAGTCCTAACTTTAGGACTCCTAAATGCCTTCTGTGAATACCGAAAGTCTTAAAATTAGGATTTTTCTCAGTTTAGTAGTATTATAGTTAGGACTCCTAACTTTAGGACTCCTAAATGCCTTCTGTGCATACCGAAAGTCTTAAAATTAGGATTTTTCTCAATTTAGTAGTAGTAAAGTTAGGAGTCCTAACTTTAGGACTCCTAAACTGAGAAAAATCCTAATTTTAAGACTTTCGGTATTCACAGAAGGCATTTAGTAGTCCTAAAGTTAGGACTCCTAACTTCTGTGAATACCAAAGTGAGTAAGTGTCTTCTGTGAATACCAAAACGAGTAAGTGCCTTCTGTGAATACGAAAATGGTAGTAAGTTTAGGATTTTGTCTTAAGTTAGTTCTGTGAATCAGGCCCATTGACTGGTGCATGGTCATGGCAAAGACTGTATTTGAGAAACAAGGTTGTCCCAAGAAATTGTAATATATTTGGGGTAAATGGAACAAATATAGGGGGAACATCTGTAAGCCCCCACAGGCAACACAGCATCCTGAATTGAACATAGACTAACAATAGCTTTAGAGGGATAGATAGTGACAGCAAGACCAGTAGCTATAGATAGAAATGTTGCACATGACTTATTGTAATTATATTGTCGCGAGTAATGCTTGGAATTGAAATTGGATTGTATTGAAAATATCATCAATAAAAAGAATCTTTAAAAAAAAGAATACCAGGACAAAGAAGACTCGCTGCTCGAGAACTGAAACCCTGCTGCAGAAGAAATTGGCACCAAACCCTACCTGCTGCCTCTAGTGCTGAACAATCATGATTTGTCATGTTTTCCTGAACCTGTGAAGATTCCAAGAACCCTGGAGCTCCACCAGACTTTGAGAAATTACCACAAACCTCCCTTGGTGTTAAGGTATCACTCCCCTGCACACCGCAGGCACAGATCCCACTAAGTCTGGTTTGTCGACATGCTGCTTCCTGATGACTTTGATGCAAAAAGAAGTATATCTGCCCCGGAGGATCAGATCTGTCTCCTCACCAAGTTTGTAGACTCCAGGACTTACCGGAGCTGCACCATACCAATCCCCAGGGTACCGGACCCCCTAAAGCAAACGGCGAGACGAAGAGTTAATTCCGGATTTCAATGATTCCAGAAGCACGCACCCATTGAGGGACATTGAGACCTCTGGGACCCATGTTCTGAGTGGCCCAGCTGTCCTGAAATTGCTTCTCCAAGTGGCTGCTCCTGACCACGAGGACTTCTCGACACATGATGCCCAATGCCCGCCTGGTCTTAAAAAATACATAAAAATCAATATTATTTTTATAAATTGGTCTCGGATTTATTCTTGGGTCTGTGTCCCATTTATTGCCTCTGTGAGGACAAAAAATACTTAGCACTACCCTCTGATAACCCTAATTGCTCTCCCACACTACCACACAAAAAGCATTAGTATTATAAACTTTAACCTCTGTGTACCAGTAAGAGATCCACCGGACTCTCTGCACAGTGTACTATATAGAGAGCCAGCTTCCTACATTGGTGAGTCATTGGTGGGATGGAGGACTTTGCATTTGCCGGAACCACTTTGTCAATAACTGATCAGATGAGAAAATCTAAAAATTGTCTTTAGTCTAGTTGTACTTTTTCAATTGGTCTATTTGTTCTACATTCTACATACAACTACTAGGGCCTTGACTAAGTTCCTGAAACTAAGTGGTTAGTAACGTAAAAGTCTGTTCTATAGTTAGGACAAAGTATTTTCCTCCATAAAAAGTTCCCAACTTTAGTACAATAATGAGTGATATTGTTAACCAGGCTCAGGAGCTTGACCTGACCCCTTACATGAACCTGTCCCATGTCAGGCTAAGGTCCCTCTGTAAGGGTTACGTTACCAATACCAGCAAGCATGCTAACAAAGAAAAGCATAGACGGCTGTTAGCAGAGTTGAAGAGAAATAACCCAGAACTAGTAGCTCAATCTGAAAAAGACGAGAATGCTACTGAATATTCAACAGAGGAGGGGGCTGAGTCCATTCACTCAAAGCCAGATGAAGAACCCTCAGCTGAGAATCTCATGATAGAAAGAATGACCAGGGGATTGGACTCAGAAGCTCAACTCCTGGACATGGAAAGACAACGGAAAGAGATGGACCTAGGACCTATCTCTGATGGCAGCACATTTATAAATTGGGAGAGCGAAGATTCCCTTGACTACAACCCCTCAAAAGGGATTTTTCCTAAATAATCAGAGGGTGATGACATCACCAAATGGTTCACTTTGTTTGAGAGAGCCTGTCATACTACAATAGCAGCCAGAAGAAATTGGGCTTCTCTCTTGATAATACAGGTAAATGCAGGGATAGACTCCTGACATTGAATGAGAAAGATGCTGAGTCCTATTACTTCATGAGGGGTACCCTGATTGAAGGGGTTGGAGTCACCACTGAAGAGTACAGGATAAAATTCAGGGAGACTTGAAAAACCCAGAGTCGGTCCCAGTTGGAATTTGTTGATTTTCAGTGAAAACACTAGGTGGTTGGTTAACAGGTAACAATGTGCATGACTATGAAGAGCTATGCAATTTGATTGTAGATCTTTGTACAATGAGAAGTTACATTGTCAGCTGGTAGACCTAGGTACACTTTCTCCTCTAGATTTGGGGAAGAAGGCAGACCACTGGGTCAAAACTAGGGTGACCACAATTACCGCTGGAGGGGGTGACCAAAAGAATGAGGCTAAAGATCCCCCAAGGGAAAGATGGTGACCAAAAAGAGAAAAACAAAAATGAGTCCCTTTAAGCCCCTAAAAACCTGCCCAGGAGGGTGGGCCCAGAAACTCATCACAGTCCAAGGGTGGGTACCACAGTAAGAACTGGGATCCCAAGAAGGGTTGGTGTTTTGATTGAAAGACAACTGGACATTGAACTGGAAACCTTAACTGTAAAAACAAAAAGAATGCCTCTTGTACACCTGCAGTAGATGCAGTAGTGAGACTCCAGATGGGATCACAGGTGTGCCCTGACCATGTTAAGGTGTTCACTGAGGCAACTTTAATCTCAGAAGGCGGGGTGGATGTAGCTACCCTGGCTGTCTGGCCCAGTAATCTGGAAAAATACAGACAAGAACCAAATATTAATTGGATTAAAATGGAAGCCCTGAGAGACACGGGTGTCAGTATCACCATGGTGACTGGGCAACTGCCGTCCTCAGATCACTATCTGCTAGGAGAAACATATACAGTCTAAAACCCTGACAATCAGGCCAAGATTCAGACAATGGCCTTGGTGACCTTAGATTGGGAAGGTGTGAGTGGTATCAAAAGCGTAGTGGTGTCTTCTGCTATCCATGTACAGTGTCTGCTTTGCAATGATTTGGAGTATCTAAGTAAATATCGTATGTGCACAACTGTTTTTCTCTGATGTATAGTTAGGTATATCGTGCTTCCTGGGTATCACTCTCTGATCAAGAGTGTGACAGTAAATCACTTTAAATTGCACCCCCATGAACGTGGGGAATGTCCCCAGGGCACTGATCTGCGGTCCTCAGGGTGAGGCTCCAAAGTTCAATAGAGTCAGTAATCCAAAGGCTTATTTCAATTCAAGATGTGTCTTTTTATTCACAACATTGTATCTTCATTTGGAAAATTAAACTTCATTTCCCAAAATGCATCTATGCAGGGTCTTAAATCACAAACTTTATCAATCCCAATGCATTTCGGCCTGATTAGGTCTTCGTCTGGGGATGATCTGTAAAGGTAGATAGGTGTGTGTCATTATACAAGGCCCACGGAGTACTGATGGTTAAGTGCACGAATAAATCATAAAAAATAAATAATTAAACTATACTGTTCTATCTGCGTTAAAAAATAGATTCATGCTGTTAGGGTGAAAATAAAATTGTATCACCAGTGGTTGAAAGAGCCCACCGACGTGCGTTAATCAAAGATAGAGTGCACAGGATGCGAAAAAGCGTGAGCAGCTATCGTAACAATGAATGAAATCTTGAGACTGCAGTGTTGTCTATAGAAAATGGATACACTTGAGTTAGTGAAACCGTTAGCGTATAGAATAAAATTAACCGGCTAGTGCTTACTAATAAAGTTGACTGCGCGTGTTCCAAAACGGCATGTCCTGGTCGGTAATCTGAACGTGCGTAGTGTTCCGGTGCGGATGCTCGTGTGGCGATTTACTAAGAATATAAATAGGACTGCGATAAACGAAAAAGTGATCACCAGTGATGACCCACTCAAATGAAACCGTCGGCTATCTTAGCAAGGTAGTAGTGAATCGCCTACTCTGACAGGGTGAAAAAACGTGAACAATAATGTTAATACGCTGTGTTCTATGCATACTATGTGAATAGGTGCTGCCAACTGTTGGGATTTGTAAAGGTATACATTGTTGAAACATAAACCATGGCTTTAATACATTAAGAATAATACATTGTCAAAAATCAATGGAAAACAATAAGTTCAATGTTTGAAAATTTTATAGTTCTAAAGGGAATGTGTCATAAGTAACATTGAAATTCCATACGCTCATTTAACCCATTGGGTTTTATAGAGTTCAATAGTCGGATCCAGTGGTTCTCATGATGAAGTAGATGGTTGCGGTTGTCTCTTCCTTCACATCTAGCGATGGTTTCCAATACACATAATTTCAGTTGGCTTATATTATGTCCAGCTTCTAAAAAGTGGTTAGCTACTGTCGATTTAGAGTATTTTGTTCTAATATTACTCTAATGCTCGTTCATCCGTGTTTTTATCTTCCTTTCTGTTTGACCTATGTAGGTTTTTCCGCAGGGACATTTGAGTAAGTATACCAGATTCGATGTGTCACATGTGGCTGTCACTTTCAATTTGATTTTGTATCCTTTCATCGGGTGTGTTATGTAAGAGCCTGTTATGATGCTGTGACAATTGTTGCAATTGATTTGGAGTACCCAGCATGGGTAAGGTAGAAAATAAAACCCATGCAATAATGCTGAGAATACCTGAATGGGTGTGTGTGAAAACCAGAGCTCAGTGTGGGACCCAGGGTAGAAAAGAAGTGTTGGCACCCTACATTATGGACCAACCTTCCAAGAGAAAGGGCAAGAAGTCTGGGAAACCAACTTCTATACAGACACCAGAACAAGTTCCCTCTCCTCAGTGAGAAGACGTGTTCGCTCCAGAGGGAACTGAGCCCCAAGAGCTTGGCCTTACAAAGCAAAGCTTTTGGGTCCAGAAGGATCATCTTGGGAAGATCTGTGCCAGGGGCAGATAACCTGTCCCACTGTTGAAAGCCTGAGGCAGCAATTTGCTGATCAGGAAAAGGAAAGTGTCAGTGGTTCCTACAGGAACTATTGGGAGGAGGGACTCCTACACACTGAGGCCAAAGTCAACAAACCTGGTGCCACTAGGAAAGTGGTAGTACCTCAGCAAGTTTAGGGAGTTCATTCTAACATTGGCCCATGACATTACCCTAGCTGGGCATCTTGGCCAGACAAAAACTTAAAGTAGGTTGGTCAACCACTTCTATTGGCCAGGAATATTTCTGAAGCTGAAGGAGTTTTGCAACTTCTGTGCCACCTGTCAAGCTAGTGGCAAGACAGACAGCCACATAAAGGCCCTATCACTCCCACTTCCCGTGGTTGGGGTACCCTCTGAGGGGGTTGGGATTGACATGGTTGGTCACCTTGACCCTTTAATAGCATCAGGAAACTGATTTATATTAGTGCAAGTAGATCATGCCACTAGGTATCCTGAGGCAATCCCCCGAAGGACAACCACTGCTCCTGGAGTGGTCAAAGCTCCCCTTGGCATTTTTACTAGGGTTGGTTTTCCTAAGGAGGTAGAATGAGATCGAGATACAAACTTTATGTTATGTTAACTATAGCTTATATAGTGCGTAGTCACATGCAGATCTCTTAGCGCTTGGAGAGAGAGCTCAGATACCCTCTACCATCACCGATGAGCACCAGATATGTTAAACTGTGTCCAGAGCCTACCTAAACAGAAGGGTTTTGAGGCGTTTCCTGAAAGGGAGGAGGGCAGGTTCCTTACGGAGATTCTCAGGCAGTTCGTTCCAGAGTTGGGGAATTAGGACAGAGAAAACTCTGCCACCTTAAGATGCAGTTTTGGCCCGAGAATAAGCCAAAAGACCTGCTGTGGACGAGCGAAGTATGCGTCCCAGTATATAATTAACCAGGCGCTCCTTGATATAGGCAGGAGCATAACCATATACGGCTTTGAGGGCAATGCAGAGGCCCTTGAACTTTGCTCTCTGCTTGACCGGGAGCCAGTGCAGCCTTTGCAGCAGAGGGGTGGCATGGGCCCTTCTAGGGAGCCTAAAACTTAGCCTAGCTGTGTCGTTCATGGTCACCTGCAGCTTGCTGATTAGTTTCTCAGGGAGGTCAACGTACAAGGCATTGCCACAGTCCAGCCTGGATACAATTGTGGCCTACACAATCATCTGCAGAGTGGGGTGCAAGAGCACAGGGGCAAGTTTCCGCAGCTGTCGCATGAGGCCCAAGCAGGTGCCAACCATAGAGGCAACTTGATTGGTCAGGGAGAGGTTGGCGTCGATCTTAATGACCAGGCTCTTTACGACGAGGACTTGCGTGGGGGCAGTACCAAGCTCTTGAGGCCAAAAGAGGTCATTCCAAGGGTTACCTTTAGAGGAGATTACAAGGACCTCTGTTTTATCCAGATTGATTTTTAGTGAGTTGGCTGTCATCCAAGTCACAGTGTATCTAAGGGTGTTTTGTACGTGAGTGTGGGCCTGCGGAGAGTTGTTAATCTTCAGAATCAGTTGGGTATAATCCGCATAAGTAAAAACTTGACAGTCCATACAGGCTAAGGCTGCCACTAATGGCTGAAAATACACATTAAAGAGAAGAGGAGATGGAGCTGAACCCTGGAGGACCCCACAGGTAAGGGCACCCCGATTTGAAACCTGTTCACCCAGTTGGACCCTTTGGGACCGCCCTAGCAAAAAGGACTTGAGCCACTGGCGGGCCAGCCTGCTGATACCCAGATTAGCAATGTCTGAATACTTGAAACATATGTAGACTAAGTTTGTGGTGATCTATAGGTTCACTAAACCATACCATCCACAGACAAATGGGCTTGTTTAAAGATTTAACAAAACCTTAAAAGGTATGATTGGTGGACTCCATGAAAAACTCAGAAGGAGATGGAATGTTTTAATAACATGCCTGCTTTTTGCTTACAGAGAGGTGCCACAAAAGGGAGTATGGCTTTCTCTCTTTGAACTTTTGATTGGACACCCTGTAATGGGACCACTTTGTCTAGTGACGGAAGGATGGGAGAGAACTCTCAAAGAACCTAAGAAGAATATTGCGGATTATGTGCTTGGCCTTTGTTCCAAGATGGCTGAGTACTTGGAAAAAGACAATAAAAATCTTGAGGCCAGCCATGAGCCCCAGAGGCTCTGGCATGACCAAAAGGCTGCCATGGCCGAGTTCCAACCAGGGTAGAAGGTATAGGTTTTGGAGCCTGTGGCACCCAGGACCCTCCAGGACAGATGGATTGTACCTTACCCTATCCTTGAAAGAAAATAGGAGGTCACCTATTTGGTGGACCTTGGCACATGTAAGAACTCCAAGGGGGTCATACATTAAAATCAACTGAAACCCTATAAAGACAGGACTGACATGACCATGCTCATGGTCACTGATGAGGTTCAGGAAACCGAAAGTGAACCTCTCCCTGACCTCCTCTCTCATAACCCTAAAGATGGCTCAATTGAAGGAGTGGTCTTTTCAGACACCCTCACTGAGCAACAGCAGACTGATTGCAGGAAAGTCCTAAATCCATTTGCTGAGCTCTTTTCTTTGACCCCTGGTCAGACTAAGTGGTGTACCCAGGATGTGGACACTGGTGACAGCCAGCCTGCCAGAAAACAAAATCTTCAATCATTCTGATCATGTCAAAGAGAGCATCAATGCTGAAGTAAGCAAGATGCTGGAATGGTTGTCATTGAACCCTCAGACAGCCCCTGGGCCAGCCCAGTTGTCTTAATCCCCAAGCCTCATTCCCAGGGTATAGAGAAAAAAAGAGGTTTTGTGCGGACTATAGGGGCCTCAATATAGTTATAAAAACTGATACCCATCCAATTCCTAGGGCAAATGAACTGATTGACAGATTGGGGGCAGCCAAATATCAAATTACTTTTGATCTCACATCATGGTACTGATAGATAGGCCTGACCTCTGGAGCAAAAGAGAAACCAGCTTTCTCGATCCCAGATGGGCACTTCCAGTTTACTGTGATGCCCTTTGGATTAAGGAATGCCCCAGCCACATTTCAGATGTTGGTGAATAAAGTCCTTGCTGGATTGAAATCCTTTAGTGCAGCTTATCTGGATGATATTGCTGTCTTTAGTTCTTCCTGGCAGAAATACCTGATCCACCTCCGAAAGGTCCTAAAGGCTCTACAAAGCGCATGCTTCCCTAGCAAGGCAAGCAAATGCCAGATAAGGAAGGGCAAGGTTGTATACTTGGGTCACCTTGTGGGTGGAGGCCAAGTTCAGCCATTTCAACACAAAATCCAGACTATTCTGGATTGTGAAGCTCCAACCACCCTGACCGAATTCAGGGTATTCCTTGGCTTGACTGGGTACGACAGGAGGTTTGTGCAGGAATATGAGTCCATTGTGGCACCCCCTCACAGAATTTATGTAGGAGGCTGACCCTCTATATAGTGTACTAAGAAGAAGTGCAGATTGTCCAGAGAATTCCCAATTGCTACACAGAGGTAAAAGTAGATCATTCTAATGCTGTTTTTGTGGTAGTGTGGGGGAGCAGTTAGGCTTATCAGAGGGTACTGCTACACATTTGCTGTCACACACAGAGGCAATAAATGGGAAACATACTCAAGAATAAATCTGAGAACAATTTGAAAAAATAAGGACGATTTTTAGGTATTTTTAGAGACCATGAACACATTTCTAAGGTAAGTACTTTTCAAGTTACGATATTTAAAGAGGCAATGCTTTCATGGAGTTTACCTTCCCATTTAAGTCAATGTCAAGACCGGGTTTAAAGTTCCAGCAGGAGAAGTTTGGGAGCATCCCAGATTGAAAATGCACTGCACAGGTGGACTTACAGATTAGTCCGGTGGGTCTCATTTGAGGGAGAAAGTTGCAAGGGCCTGGGGAGCACATGGAGCAGAGCTGGTTGATCAGGGCTGTGGCTGGGTGCAGAGCGAACAGGTCAGCCAGGTGTTGTATGTCTTAAGGGTCCTCACGGTCAGGAGCAGACAATTTGGAGAGGTGATCTCAGGACAGCTAGGCCACTCAGGAAGTGGGTCTTGGGTGTCTCAACTTCCTTCAATGGGTGCTTCCTTCTGGTGCTTTGGGAGTCTGGTGTGGACTCTTCTTCTTGGTTTTAACAGTTGGGGTCTGGTACCCCGGGGATTGGCACACCTCAATTCTGGTAGGTCCAGGTGCCTCCAAACTTTGGGGGAGAGGCAGATCTGCCCCCCCGGAGCTGTTGTACCAGTGTAGGGTTTGAAATTCCCATTCCTGCAAGGTATTTGTTTCATGCTACATTAGGTTAGCAGTGCGTGGCTAAAGAGACGCCATTTGCATTCACGTTATACAACCTGCTGGGTTATCCTCGTAATGTGCAGGTTCCAGTTAGCAAGTGTGACTCCATTTTGCATTTCGCAGTTCCTATTAGGCTGCGTAGACTGGGTACGAGTTAGGCCTCGTTGCTCATGTTGCTTGCCTCAGCAGAACACTGCATTTCGTTATTATTTTCTGTGCTGTTCAAGGCTGTTTTCTATCTTGCTAATGAATAGGCCATTTTGCCATGGCAATGCTTATCTGAATGTGTAGTTTCTGCTCCCAAGTTAGGAAATGCAGAGACCCAGCACCGTGGCCTTGAGGCCTCGACAACGTGTACACAACTGGCCGGAGTTAGCTCATCCTACTGTGCCTCTCTGTTCATGTGTGGCTCAGGCCGGTAGTTTTCCATTATGGGCGTGGCTGAGGGCTCCACAAGAGGATTTATTATCTACTGTAGACTGTTGGGGAGTCAGTCCCTCAGCAGACATCTTAGGGTGCAGGTCTGATTGGACTCCTCTGCAGAGTACAGACAATAAACATATAAGTTTGTATTCTCTACTATCTGACCGACTCTTCATTTTGGGAAGGCATAGCAGGTGGTTGTAAGTAGCCCGCATGGCCCCTAAGTGCCACATCCTTTAGTTGGCACCCAAGCAGGTACCCCGCAATGTGATCCGACTCGTCCGTAATCGGGTTGTAGGTTCGGGGGTACGTTTGGTCGGTCGGGCAGATCGGGGATCCCCACATGATCGAGCCTGTTTCTCGCAGCTGCCCAGCCCGGCTGATCGGGCGCCCCTTCATCTAGTGGTCACCGGCTGGGGTCCTGAGAAGGCAAAACCTTGGAGCTGACCGTTTGGTTCAAAGAGTCGGCAGTGGAGAATAACTTGGCTCAACCTGTATGCACCAGGTGAGTGACTTGACTCTTGGAAAATGGCGTCATTCTTGGATGGCACAAGCCTACAGTCTTCAGACTGTCTTGTCGGCAGTTTTTGTACTGCCTTGCTTGAACAACACGAGTCGACAGGCTGTGTCCTGGTATGGCCTCCGGAATGTCTTGTCTTGAACTTGGTGGGTGTGTGGACCCTTCAAAAGGCACAGAGTGTTTGTGGGCAGCCTACCGGACCAACTGGAAATTCAGCCCGCACTTGAAAGGTACGGGGCTGTTCGCGAACAATCCGCCAGACCAACTGGTGATTTGGCAAACGTTTGGAAAGGTCTGAGGCTGAAGCCTGTCTTCTTGAATTTGGTACAGTCCCCGGACTGTAGGGGGTGATCTCTGGATCGTTTGGTTTGGTTCGTGAATAATATTTGTTATTTTGTGTCTTTCCTTTATTTACCATTGTTGGTGTTATACTTGTTCACTAGGGAAAGTGCATGTGTCTTATATTAAGTTGCCTTGTTTCACCAAATTGGGGTGTTTTGGGTGTCGATGTTGTTCTAATGATGCTCGATTGGAAGAGAGCCAGCCTGCGCCTCCGGAGGGTTCTCCAAATTTTTACGTACACGTTAAACATGGTATTGGCCCTATTATGTTTAGCACACTGTGGCATAAATATGCGAGGGACAATACTGAGTTACAGTGGCAACTTACAGGTTTTTTTGATGAACAAAAATTTAATTATTTAAGAGATAAATTGTTTGTTAAAAAGAGCAGGCATTCGATGTTTGATTCTCTGAGATTATGGCAGAAAGAAGCAAAACAGCGACGCATGAGGGGGGTGAAGGAGGCTCGGAAGAGACAAACACAAACTATAACACAGAAAACAGTAGCCTACGAAAGAGGGAAGATAGAGAAAGGCATAGAGTGCGCAGAGAGAAAGTTTCGGTTACAGACAGACACATGTTATGTTATTAGAGAGGAAGGTGATGATTTTGTTGAAGAACTATTGGATACTCGTCCTCCTCCGCCTTATGCCCCTGAACGGATATACCCGACATCCCAGACCTCGGCCTCTGGTGCTGCCCCTTCTAGTGTTCCTGTTTCTAGCGCCACAGCCTCAGCCCCGGGCCCAATTGCTTCTCCCCCACTTGTACCAGTCACCGGGGCGGGTGCTGTTAGGTCCCCTGCCCAATCTATTAGCTTGTTATCGACTGCTACTCCCCCTTTCACTCCTACCACCCTGTGTCCCTACATTATAGTACCTGTCTCTGCATCTTCCCTTTCCCCTGTGAGTGTGATACCGCAATCACTGTTAAATGCCGAAACTCCCGTGCGAGGGGCCCATGAAGCGAACTTGGCAGCAGCGCGAGACCGAATGGATAAAGTGTTGGTGCGATCTGCAGTGGGTGATGAGGAAAAGCAAATTGTGGAAAATCAGGCAGCTCAGTGGGTTCGGAACAAGATCTATAGTGTGGAAGATGTGTGGAGTGTGATGAAAGATTATGAGTCGTTTATACAGCAGCATGCCCTCAAGCACATGTCAGCCACTCTGATAGGGTTATGGGAACAGTGTTTTCAAGGTGTTGCACCGCATACAATCTATGATACATGGGACAGGGTATATGCTGAAGGGATGGCTCTCAATGAGGTTTTTAGCAATATAACGACACTAGTGGTTTACCGAGGCAGATTACTTCAGAAGGTCCCAACGCTAGGGACACAGCATCCCATGAGGGAAGTACATCTCATTTACCACTCTGAGATACCAGAATCGCGCGACTCTATAAATACTGTAATCAGGCCACGAGTTGACGCCCGGTTCCAGGAGCAGTGGATCTATACTCCCTGGAGTGAGGTCCTATCTCTGAAGAGCCAGCTGCCGGACCCTCGATAAAACCCCACTGCATATTACAAAGAATTGACCGAGGTGGCCTCCTCCACAGTGATGACGCTAGCTGATATAGAGTTGTTTTTTGGTCTGCTGGTACCGGTGGATATATGGAGGCAGGTTCATACGCAGGATCATACACCCGAGTTGGGGGGCACTTGGGATGAGATCAGAGCTTGGGATAAGGAGCATAAGCCTGGCAATAAGCCGAAAGCGGAGCTTCTAGCTCTGCCGGGGCGTATCATCACTTACATGCACTCTCTTATCCTGCCGAAGCGAGTGGACTGGGATAAGCTGACGGCTTGTCGTCAGAAGAAGTATGAAAGTGTATTGGATTTCTTTACCAGATTTGAAGGAGTGTTTTTAGACTTTAGTGGTCAGGACCTGTCACAGGAGGTCGGTGTTCGACTGTTTGTTAACAGATTTATCACTAACTTGCTCCCCGAGATTGCAACAAGGTTGCAGGCCTCTGAAAGCACTTGGACGACTTCATCCCCGTTGGTAATATTGAGTATGGCACAGTATTATGAACATAGAGAGAATGAGGACAAGGAAAGGGTAGAGAAAAAGTCAAAGGATTTGAAGACGAGGGTATTGATGCAGCAAGTTGCAAGGGGAGGTGGACAAGCCAGAGGTTCAGGATCTGCTCAGCGGCTGCCCCGGTCTGGCAGAAGTGGTACTTTGAGTGTGCCCCTCGGGCCCAACCAATGTGCATATGGTAAGCAGGAGGGACATTGGCGGAACGAGTGTCTGGAGTTGTTGCAGAAAAGCGAGTCCCGAGAGGGCGGGGTTTTGGTGGACACGGACGAGGAGCAGAAGGTAGAGGGGGATGCAGTCAAAGGATGCATCACACAATAGGCAGAGCGGGAATTATTTGACGACACCTGAGGAAGACAGTACTACCATGACGACTCTGACATGGACGAAGTGACAGGGTTGTCTCACAGCTAGGACAGCCAACGACAGGGCGAGGGACCAGTTCCGGTGCCTATAGATCAGCGCAGACCTTACGTCACTGCTGATTTACACATTTTTTTAGTTGACACAGGGGCTATGAATACCTCTGTTTCTCCTATCACTAGTCACGGGGGCAGCTCCGTCTGGCCAAAACAATGTCTCATTGGGTTTTTCAGGAGTTCTGGTCATTAGCCACATTTCCAAGCCTCTTGCTTTGACTCTTTGCCCCTTTACGGTTGATTAGCCATTTTTACTGACATCAAACTGTGGGAAGAATTTGTTCGGACTGGATTTGCTGAAAAGGTTGCATGCAACGATTTATTGCTCCCCAGACGGTGTTTACATGACTGTTGGACCGCAGGTACCCTGTGCCAAACAGTGTTTTTCAAAAGATGCCCCCCCTTCCCGCTGAGTTCAAAGATGTGCTGCCCATGTTTTGGGCTTCAGGATACACGGATGTGGGACTACTCCATATCCCGCCAGTACCTATACAGATCAAAGACAATGCTAGATTGCCACGTATTCCCCAGTATAAGATATCCCAGCCAGGTGAAAGGGCACTATTACAGATAATACAGGATTTGATTAAGTCTGGTGTGGTTGAAGAGACTGTAGCGAATGTGTATAACAGCCCTATTCTTCCTATTCTCAAGAAGGCACCCTTGGACTCTTCTGATGCCCACCCTGACGTTTACCGCTTTGTGATAGACCTCAGAGAGGTCAATAAAATAGTGGTTCCTCAGTACCCCGTGGTCCCAGACATTATCACGATCTTGACAATGATTCTTCCATCATCAAAATTATTTTCTGTAATTGATCTGAAGAATGCTTTCTACCAGTCTATACGGATAGTCGATATCTGTTTGGATTTGCAATAGCTGGACGAAGCTTTAGATTCTGCCGTGCTTCACAAGGCTATACTGAAAGTCCAAGTATTCATAGCCAAGCCCTGAAGGCTCGAATGGATTCTTTGGAGTTTCCCCCTGGTAATCTGCTGTTACAGTATGTTGACGACCTCCTTGTGGCTTCGGACACTGAGGTTGGTTGCAAAGAAGCCACAGTTAAATTATTATTGCATTTGGCACATCACGGGCACAAGGTGTCACTTTCCAATTTTCAATATTGTCGACAGGAGGTCACCTATTTAGGTAACCTACAGTCGAAGGAGGGTCACAGACTAACACCTGAGCGCATAGCTGCCATTACTACGCGAGGTACGCACGTTTATTGGGATAACATCGTACTGTCAGCATTGGATCCCTAACTACTCCCTACTAACAACACCCCTTCTTTACCTGACCACCAAGGATGTGCATGAACCCCTGCCTTGGACACCTGCATGCCAGCAAGCTTTTGAGCAACTAAAGGTTGCGCTTTGTTCTGCTCCTGTGCTTGGTACTCCTGATTACCAGAAGTCTTTTGTGCTTTATGTGCATGAGGCAGACAGTTGTGGGCTTTCTGTTCTAACACAGGGTTTCAGTGGTAAGCAGAGACCCTGCGTTACTTTTCTGTCATGCTTGATAATGTCGCCAGAGCACTCCCGAGCTGTCTAAGAGCTGCTGCGGCGATGGCGGCTTCTATCAGACAATCGTCAGGGCTCGGCCTTGATACTGGTCTCACAGTAATGGTACCTCATGCTGTGGATACGTTATTGAATAAGACAAATACGCAGCACCTTACTAGTGCGCGTCTGACTGGCTATGAATTAACCTTGTTTGCTCATAACATTATCATCAAAAGATGTGCTACTCTGAACCGAGCCACGTTACTACCTCTCCCTTTGGAAGAAAAGGACAATGATGTCCATGATTGTTTGTTTCGGACTGAGGAAGAAACGAAAGGAGGGGTAGACATGACTGATATTCCCTATCTGACCCCCAAGGGGAACTATATGTTGATGGCTCTTGTTTCAAATTACCAGATGGCACTGCAGCTTATGCAATCACAGCGTTACACACTGTAGTTGAGACATCCTGTATCCCACACCAATCGGCCCAAGCTGCACAGTTGGTTGCCCTCCTTAGGGCTTGCGAGTTGAGTGAGGGACTGGCTGTTAATATCTATACCGACAGCCAGTACACCTTTGGGGTGGCCCATAATTTTGGGCAACTCTGGGCAGAGAGAGGGTTCTTGACCTCGCACGGACAGCTAATACAGAACGGCCCGTTGATACATAGATTGCTGTCCGCACTGACACTTCCTACTAAGTTAGCAATAGTGAAATGCTGAGCTCATAAATCCATTACAGATGATGTTGGGAGGGGAAATGCTTTCTCAGACCAGACAGCTAAGGAGACAGCTCGATCGAAGATGAAAAAGATGTTGATAGCAGGTCCCGCTACGTGGGTCTCAGACAATGGAATGTTGGAAGATACATTGGAAAATGTCTGGGAAATTCAGGCGGAGGCGACTGTGGATGAATTGGCCATGTAGGAGGAGAAAACAGGTCGTTTGGACGAGGATGGGTGTTGGAGTGACTTGTCTGGGAAACAGCAATGGTTGATCCCCAATGCATTTGTATCCCCTGTTGTCACTATGGCCCATGGCCCAGCATCAAATTAGTGCCAAAGGAATATGCAAGCTACTGGACCCCGTATGGCAGAATGATAATATCGCTAAGGTAGCCACCCACTTAGTAAAGCATTGTATAATTTGTTTGCAGCATAATCCTGGAAAAGGTACTCCTACACCCACTGGTAACTTTGCACCGCCTTTCTTTCCTTTTGAGGTTCTCCAGATGGATTTCTTCAAAATGGAAGGAGTGAATAACCTGAAGTATGTGCTGGTAGTGATTTGTGCATTCAGTAAAAGGATTGAGGCTTACCCCACTAAAGAGAATACAGCTATGGCGAAGGCAAAGGCCCTTTTAAAAGAGCTCTTCCCGTGCTATGGATTGCCATGTCTGATTTGGAGTGACAACAGAAGTCACTTCAACTCAAAAGTCATTGAATTGGTGTGCAACGGCTTACATATCAAGCAGAAGTTTCATGCAGTGAACCACCCCCAGGCAGCAGACCTAGTTGAGAGTACAATGGTAATTTCAAGATGAAATTAGCAAAGATTCAAGAGAGCACAGGATTGTGATGGCCAGATCCGTTACCCTTAGCTTTGTTATCTACCAGAGCGACAGCGCACTCTAGAACAGGGTTGTCCCCGTACAAAGTGGTCTTAGGATGCCTTGCTAATGTCTGGGGTGTCCCAAGCCCCAAGCGCTTCTCTGTGATAGAGTACCGCAGTCAAGGGAGGCAGCAGAAGGCACTGAATCCATGCCTCTCACGTGAAGCAGGTGCCCCTCCCTCTCCCGTATGACAGCTGGGTCAACGACAGGACCGCTGATCAGGAGTGTGAAAGGGTGCCACGCTTTGTTCCCTTCACTGACGCCCGATTGAGGTGGGTGCAGACAGACGAGGAGAGTGACGCTGCCCTGTCAAAGGCAATCCCCCCGGAAATCAGGGCTGCCTTGGATCACTCTGTGTCCAATACACCCGACTGTGTGTCGTGATGCCCACCTGATTCTGAGTTTCTGCCCCTTTTTATTGATGAAACAGTGCCTGGAGTGACGAAATACAACTTAAGTCCCCAAAAGAAGGACGGCGCACCAGCCGAACAGTACAGGAGTTAGGGAAAGACTTGAGCTTAGGGTGCAGGTGCTGTGCCTAAGGTGCCTGTATTAGACTAGGTTGAACTATACTGGTGCAATGCCCTAGACACTTGCCAGGATAATTGAGGGTATTTGCCCAGGAGGGAGGTTGCCCTATCCTGAAAGAAGAAGTATTTGTTTTTTCAGTAAAGGCTGCAGTCGCGCAGCTCCCCCTAGGGAGTGCTTCATAGCACTGTCGTTGATGAACAATAGGAGTCTACCGGCGAGGCTCTAAACGGGCGCTGGGTGACATTTGCCCCTTTGGTGCTGTTGTTGCAATAGTGGCTCTAGCCTGTGAATATTCTTTTTTCCTTGTGACACATATAGGTTGCCCTTGAAGTTTTCCAAATGTATCCCTTTGGGCGTCCTATTCCTGATGAAGAGCAGCCTTTTGCCCCATTCTACCTGGCCCTGTTTGGTCCTTTTGGTCCCCCAAGACTAAAATAGTGTTTGTGATAATAATTTAGCTTTCTCTGATATTTGTGTTTGGGGTGCTGTTCTTCCTAGAAGAGACATATCCTGTGCATACTTGGATAAGTACTACGCCAACACCTCCAGAACATATTTGGTACCTTAGTGCCTCACAAAGAAGAACACCAGAATTTTTTTTATTCAGACATTGCATTAAACACATGTTGTTTATAACACAACAAAATGTTGGGTGTGTGGTTTGTTACCTTCTGTCATGCATCGAAGTGAGAACTATGCCCTTATCCTATGGTAATAGCTGTGAAGGATGAATTACCCTACTTAGTTTGGTAGCTCATTCTCCCAACCTGACTCCTTTGGACACAGAGGCACCAGCTCCCATTCTCTGACAATGAATGTATATACTCAACATAGGTCCCCACCTGGTGTTTCCCCTGGGGATGGGCAGTTCGATCGAATATTCTTGAGCTCTTGCCGCAGGGTGGCAGATCGAGGTAGTAAGACCAACAGAACAGAGATGGATAAATGAAGATTTTCGCAGTTTAATGTATCCGAATACTACCAATACTTCAAACCCACAATATCACTGAAGATAAGCCTATACCCCTGGCAGTGGTAGACGTACTGGTTCCTTTTTGTGTTCAAGGGGCGGGAGACATAGAGGTGGGGGACAGTAGATGCAACACCACTTCCATATTGAGAGCGCCCAAGAGTCCGTCATTGATCCCACCACCTAATGTTTATTTTGTTTGTGGTACTCGTGGTTATGTATGGCTCCCCGAGGGATGGTCCGGGCGATGCTACCTCTCTTACCTCCTATCCCCAGTTTATATAGCTCCTCTCAACTACCACAAAACACGAGTCAAGAGAGTTGTCAACCCAGATGATATTTATCAGACAGATACCTCCCTGCAGCAGTTTACTGACATAATGAAGGGCATTTTGCCGTTCTGGGGTCCCATGTTCAATAGCCGTAAAATCGAAGCCTGGCCAGAGTAGTTGAGGGAGTGATTATTACTACTGCAGGTATACTGACTAATATTACAGTCGAGCTTCAGGCTATGAGGCTTGTTGCTCTCCAAAATCGGATGGTTTTAGACGTCATCCTGGCTGATAGGGGTGGAGACTGTCGCGTCATCGGCAGCAGCTGCTGTTTACATTCCTAATAGCGCCCCCACTATCTACTCCGCAATACAGAAATTACACAGACTTGCCTCAGAAATTCATGAAGATAATGGTTCATGGTCCCTCACAGGATGGCTCTGGGGTCTATTGACATCATGGGTTGGAAGATACTAATTGTCTTAATAGCTATTGCAGGTGTCATTTTTACCTGCTGTTTATGTATTCATTGCCTTCCAGTGTGCTGCACTTACTGTGTGACTAAGCTTACCCCTACTCCTAGAGCGTCAGGACATGATAATAAAGTCTCCACTATGATGATACAGGATATCCAGGATCTAATGCTCATAGAAGAGGGCATCTTTGAGTATTAGATGGATTTACATAATTAGCTGTGTTGCTTCCTTCCATTGTTACATGTTTGCTATATGCGTACCTATGCATTTCCTCCTCCGTTAGAATTGTAAAGACCCTAGCGGATAGCCAAATAAAGCATTTAGCCACTTCTGCTAAAAGGAGGGTCTGTAGGGTTTGAAATTCCCATTCCTGCAATGAATGTGTTGCATACTATGTTAGGTTAGCAGTGCGTGCTTAATAGACGCCATTTGCATTCACATTATACAACCCGCTGAGTTATCTCCATAATGTGCAGGTTTCAGTTAGCAAGTGTGACTCCATTTTGCATTTCGCAATTTCTATTAGGCTGCTTAGACCGGGCCCGAGTTAGGCCTCGTTGCTCATGTTGCTTGCCTCAGCAGAACACTGCATTTCATTATTATTTTCTGTGCTGTTCAAGGCTGTTTTCTAACTTGCTAATGAATAGCCCATTTTGCTCTGGCAATGCTTAGCTGAATGTGTAGTTTCTGCTCCCACGTTAGGAGATGCTGAGATCCATCAACGTGGCCTTGATTACGTGTACCCAATTGGCAGGTGTGAACTCATCCTACTGTGCCTCTTTGTTCTTGTTCGGCTCAGGCTGGTACTTTTCCATTATGGGCGTGGCTGAGAGCTCCACAAGAGGAATGGTTATCTACTGTAGACTGTTGGGGAGTCAGTCCCTCAGCAGACATCTTAGGGTACAGGTCTGATTGGACTCCTCTGCAGAGTATTGACAATAAATATGTATGTTTGTATTCTCTGCTGTCTGACCGACTCTTCATTTTGGGAAGGCATAGCAGGTGGTTGTAAGTAGCCCGCTTGGCCCCTAAAGGCCATGTCCTTCACTTCTTATTGCTTCGGTGCTGTGTTGAGGTAGTTGGAAGCAGCAAGTCAACAAACCGGACTTCACGGTATCGGTACCTATGGTGTGCAGGGGAGTGATACCTTCACTCCAAAGTAGCTTCTCAGCATTTTCTCGAAGGCTGGAGGTCCTCTGGGGTACTTGGAGTCCTTGCAGGTTTCAGGATGACACAGCAGCAGCGATTGTCAAGTCCTTCTCGCAACTGGTAGGGTTTGATACCTTTTCTTTCTGCAGCATGGCTTCTGTTCTCGCGTAGCAGGTCTTCTTCTGTCCTGGTCTTCTTTGGTCCGATGAATCTGAGGTTCAGGTCTAGGGAAGTCACCTAAATACTGAATTTAGGGGCATTACAAGGAGATACAGGTGATAGCTATTGGGCTATCTACCTTTACGGTGTTTACACCCTTTAGTGACCACCTCCTATGGAAAGAGGCACAACCATTGCCTTTATTTGAGGTTTTCCAAATATCTCAAGATGGTGAAATTTCATGAGAGGGGTTCACCTCGCTCGCCCAGCCCTAGAGTGTCATAGCCTGAGGGAGGGGGGGCGCTCCTCCTCATCTAACTAATTTGCCTGCCTTTCCTCCCACCAAAAGTGGAGCAGGAAACTGGGCTTGGCCTCCACCATTAGCTTGGGGCTCCTGGGTTGGATTTCAAAGGCAGCATTGTCTTTGAAGCTTCCAACCCTGAAAGATCATCCTGTCCTGGAGGAGGAGTGAAATACCCTGCCCAGATAAGGTGTTGTTACTGTCCTCTGAGAGCACTGGCTCTCACCCCATGAGGTCAGAAACATGTCTGGTGGTGACAGGGAGGGGAAAACCTGCCAGAGACTCCACCAGTGTTTGATTAAGTTTCAGGGGACCCTCTAAAAAGGTCTCCTGTATGAACGTATTAATAAATCCAACACTGGCATCAGTGAGGGTATATTAAGACTAGATGCTTGGTACCAAACATCTTGGAAATCATTGAAGCCATCATGGAGCTAGGAAACTCTTGTTGACAATTATCCAGCCCATGTACTCTTTATGGTCTCCTTGTTCACTTACAACATCACAGAATGGACTGGACATTGCCGAGACATATCTGCACATGCTGATATGCTCACACATAGGATATAGTGCACCCTGCCTTAGTGCTAAAGGCATGTAGTAGTGGTGACTTACCTATATCTTATGCAGTGCATGGGGAGGAATGGCACACATAGCTCTGTGCCATGTCGACTCTTCAGATTTTCCTGGACCAAGAGACGCAGCCTGCAATGGCAGAGTAAATAGCCTTGGTGAGAGGGCCCTGGAGTGGCACAACTAATGCTGAGCCCAAGAGGACTATATTCAGTATTCATGCCCTAGGTACCAGGGGTGCCACTTACTAGGGACTTGCAGGGGTAGCTGAGGTTGTCCCAATCTTGGTACAGTGTTTTGGGAAAGAGATCTGGCACTGGGAACCTGGTTAGCAGGGACCCAGTTCACTTACAGTTCAAAATTACATTTATAAACCCTCAAAAATCGTAACACCTAAAGTATTTACTGTAGAGCGAAGTTTTAAAAATTACATAATAAATGTATATTATTTTCATAAATTGGTCTCAGATTCATTCTTGAGTGTGTATCTCATTTATTGCTTCTGTGAGTACAAATGCTTAGCACTAGCCGCTGATACGCCTATCTGCTCACCCACACTACCGCAAAAAGAGAACTAGTACTATCTACTTTAACCTCTGTGTACCAGTAAGGGATCCACTGGACTCTCTGCACAGTGTACTTCATTTTAGTACACTATAGAAAGAGCCAGCTTCCTACATCCAGAAGCTCTGTGCGTGCTGCAGCAATGCTAGCTCCCATAAGAGGTGGGGAGGTGGCTGGGACTCCAGGGGTCTTGAGGCTCCCACCGCGGTCCCAGGGAAATAGACAGACAGGAGCAGAAAAAGGCAGAGTTAAGTTAAGAAACAAGCAAGCAGAAAGAGGCAAGATATAGGTGAGAAACTAGCAGAAATAAGCAGAATAAAGGGCTGCAGCAAACAGAAAGAGGCATGATAAAGGTGAAAAACGAGAAGACAGAGGCAGAATAAAGGTCAGGAATGAGTAGAAATAGGCAACAAAAATAAAGAAACGAGCAGAAAAAGGCAGAATAAAAGTCAGAAATTTGCAGAAAGAGGCAATATAAAGATGAGAAATGAGTGGAAAGGGGCAAAATAAAGGTCAGAATAAGCAGAAAGAGGCAAAGTAGAGGTTATAAACGAGCAGTAAGAGGCAAAATAGACGTCAGAAATGAACAGTGAGAGGCAGAATAAGGGTCAGGAGCGAGCAGAAAGAATCAAAATAACGGGGAGAATGAGCAGAAAGAGGCAACATGGACAGCAGGGGCAAACAGTGAAGAGGCAGAAAAATGAGCAGAAAATGCGCAGACGAGGTACAAAACTAAAGGAAGCAGAGGGTAGCAGGCTGCAAGCAAGCTGGACAGGAGGACCACCACAGGGGGTGCTGGCATGAAGACCTGCTCCCCTGTGCTCCCTTACTTTTTTACTGTTCACCTACTGGTACCCATTCATACTCTGATGCACCCACTCACACATTCACGTACCCACTCAGAGACCCACTGATCATAGATCCGTTCAAGCAGTCATTCACTCACTCACAGACCCACTGAGAGAATCACACACACACTCACAGTCCCACTCAGAGACTCTCAAGGATGTACTTGGGGGCCAACTACTCCTTCTATTACCTCCAGTAAGTCCCACAAAGTGGGATCGCTGAGAGGTCTTCAGAGGCAACACCCCCTTTCGTCACCACTCTGCAAATGCTGAGAGGTCCCCTTTCTCCAGCACTCTGCAAACACGCCTCCTGGTGCACTTCTAGTAGGAGGATGAAGGCCCCTTGGCTATTGAAGGTCCTTGGGGGTCAACCATTCCTCCTGTTACCTCTAGTAAGGAGAAGCTTTCGGTGGCCACACGTCCCTTTCTCCACCACTCTGCAAACGTGCCTTTTGGGACACTACTGGTTGGGGATAAAGTACCCTTGGCTCTTGAGGGTCCTTGGGGACCAACTAATCCTCCTGTTACTTCCAGTAAGACCCACACAGCTGGATTGCTGAGAGGTTGTCAGAAGCCACGCCCCTTTTCTCCACCACTCGGCAAATGTGCCTTCTGACGCACTACTGGTTGGGGGAAGAAGTCCACTTTAGTCCTGAAGTCCTCAGGAGTAGAGTGGAATTCATACCCCTGCCAGCAGTGTGCCTGGAGGCACGTTTGCAGAGTGGTGGAGAAAGGGGGCATGGCCTCCAAGTCCTCTCAGCAATTCGTTGTCTGGAACTACCTGGAGGTGAGAACCCTCAGCATCCAAGTGCACTTCATCCCCAAATCACCACTGCACCAGGAGGTGCATTTGCAGAGTGGTGGTGAAGGAGACGTGGCCTCCGGTGGCTTGCCCGAGGTTTTTTCATTCTATTTTCTTTTAAGGGAGGGGCCTCCCTCCCCGGGTCGATTTTGGCCCCAGGGACTCCAGCCCAGATTTTCTTTTTCGTGTATAATTTATAGGGAGGGGGGCCGAGTGGACCCCTCCCTGGGCAAATTTCAGCCCTGGGGACCCCATCCCCGGGGACCAGCCTTTTCATTTTGTATATAATTTAAAGGGAGGGGCCGAGCGGCTCCCCTCCCGGACTATTTTTGGCCGCAGGGACCCCATCCCCTGGGACCCGGCTTGTAGTGTGGGTGCCCTGGTCTCACCTAGGGCACCCACTTAGATTTGTTGGGGACTTCAGGGGGAGCTTGAAGGCCTCAGCAGTCCTTGCCATCTATATGTCTCCTGCAAGAGCCGGCATTGCTTTGAGACCCAGGAAGCTGCTGAACATACAGTTCATTGGATCTCAAATCAGATTTTAGTGGGATCGTGCATCCACTGCAAGGAATCGCGTCCCCAGATATCTATATTTTTAACCCCTTCAGCGCGGCGCGGATTTCCGCGCCGCGCTGAAGATTCCGTGCGCGAGCGGGGCCATGACGGAGCGGTTCCGTCATGCGCACAGCGCAACCGACGCACGTGACGGAACCGCTCCGTCACAAGCGTCGAACGGGTTAAAGCTTTAATATCTCTGAATCTGCTTTACAGATTTACACCAAATCACAAAAAGCACGCTTTCTGGACCAACATCTAACTTTCTGCCACATTTGGTGTAATTCCGCTAAGCAGTTCGGGCTATAGTCATGTTCAAAAATGAAAAGTCCCGATAGAACATAACATGGGGAAAACGTGTTTTGGGACCCTCCTTTTTTCTCGGTCCCCGCTTGACGGAGCACCCTGAAACTTTCAACACAGCAGCTGCAGCAAAAAAAGGAAGTTTTTTGAAGATTTCAAGAAGATCTGTCAAGTGACGCCAAAGTTATTGGCAAAACAAAAAACGATTTGGTCCTAAATATAACTACCTAATGGCCACCACCAGGAAGTAATATATGAATTGGCATCTTTTCAAGTCATTTGACTATTGTATTAAAAATCGAAAATGGTGCAGCATTACGGGCTCGATATGAATTATAAAGCGGAGCGTTGATTTATAGAGCTGATATTATTACCCCACTGGGGGATGTACATACCTATATTTTAGAATACTTATGTCTGCACCAGGTTAGAAATATTGATTGTTAAGAATGCCTGTTGTAGAAATCGTTCGTAGGGAAAGTATGTGGTATAATTTTCTTTCCAATTATCCTGTGAATGTACAAAACTTGATGTGATACAAGTTATATGTAGGTGAATTGTAAATAACGAATTAGCGTTCTGTCATATTAATTTTGATTATGAAGGAGGATGACTGATTGAAGTTTTGAAACCATTTTAAGATGGCCGACTCCTTTTACATTGGGGAATTAGTCCACTGTTGATGTTCACGCACGTTACGTTGCACGTAACTTTATTCATTTTGTTTATATGTTAGATGTGATGCATTACCACAGTACCCGTGAGCAAGGCGGTTCACGCCGAAACGCGTAGGGTGTTTTCATTTCTTGGCTGTTAAATTAAACAATTCATTCGATTAACTCCCGGAGTTGGCGTTCACTTTGGATGGAGTGCACGTATGCAGATTTGCATGGTGAAACTTTATTGATTAATGGGAGACCTCGGACCCTAAGTGCACCACTGCTGAAAGTGTCCCGGTGTCTCTGAGGAGGTGAGGAGAGTATTTAAATTGAAGCCGGTTGACCGCGATATAATAAGGAGTAGGATTACAGGACGCGCATCAATATAACGAGGAAGCTGGTTGCCGTTGGCCAGAAAGGACACTCGTAACTATCGAGCCGGCGCAGTGAGTATGACACCAAATTAGATGTCCCGTTGACGGCACTCTGTATCTCCCGTGAAAGCATTGCATGGCGGCAGATTTATGCATGAGTTGTTGAAAGTAGCGCATCCTTGATTTTGAATACAAACAGTAATTTCCTACAAGCAACGTATATCGCAGCATTCCCCTGGCTCTCGTGTCAATATAAAGTGGCAGTGAAGACAGTGGGGCTTCCAATTAACACCAAGCAATATCCGGGTGGTTAACACAAATTAATTGTTTATGAAGATCATATGGATCAATGTGGTTTGACCTTTAGATTAAGTATTATTGAAACAAGCCAGAAATATGGATCAAGACACAGAGTCCCTTAGGAGACTTAGAGCTAAGTCAATGTTTGTCAAAACGGGGGAAAAATTAAAAACCAAAGAGCAAAGTTCTGCTTCCACTTCCTTACACCAAAAGTATCAGAAGTTGGAAAAACTTATGAGAAAGGAAATTTCCAAATGGTGGGAAGCAATTACGTTGGAAAAATATCAGGAAGAAAAGAGAGTCCCACGGGGACTAAGGATCCTTATTGCACCCTCCTATGAAGACCCGGATCCTGAATTGGCGGAGGAGTGGGCAGAGAATTTGATGGATTGCTCTAACCGTATGCTGTCCATATTAATTAAATTTGCCTGGAAGGAGAGAGCCAAGCTGCTAAAAACCATTGCAGAGCTCAAAGAGGAAATTCTCAAAGAAGAAACCACAGAGGCATTTACAATTAAGATGGATGACATTCATAAGAAAATTGACAAACATGAGGAGGAAATCATTGCAAAGAGAGAAAGGAAATTTTTATGAGATAAGATTGGCTACCAGTCGGGCAGAGTGTTCACTTTCAGTCGTAAATATGATAATCTGAAACGCCAGGGAATTCAAGGCAATCTGGATGCAATACAAGTTATTGGGGAAGCCGAGAGTGATGTTAGTGAAAGTGATGTTTCTGAAGATGGGACCCCTCAGACAATGGTAATTCCTACTAAACCGAGAAATTTTTGGGAGGAATTTCGACTGATGAATCTAACATCCAATCAACAGAATTGGCAAATAGACAGGGGTCGAGGAAGAGGAAGGGGCTTCATGGGTCGAGGCAGAGGCAAAGGAAAGGCCACAGGAGAAGTAAGACCAACCCTCAAGCAAGTCAGGAGAGGTGGATGGCGGAAGAGCAACGACAACCCCAGTGGGAGTAGAAACAAGGGGACAAAAGAGACGAGGAAAATGATGGACTGCAAGAATGTGATAAACCTCTCTTTACGTTCCCTTACTAATATTGAACATGATGTTTTACAGTATGGTCTCTCCTTTTGTCCCAGCAGTATATTTTATTATCCCCAAGAAAGAATTGACTTCTATCATTTCACAAGGAAATTACGGTTACACAAATAGCATAAGTTGAAAGTGAAGAATCCTATACAATCTAGGGAAGAAATTAGACCTATCCCTGTGACGGACACTATTAATGAAGCGGACACCTTAATTGCTCTTAAAGAATTAGAGTGGGA
Source organism: Triturus cristatus (assembly GCF_964204655.1). NCBI lineage: Eukaryota > Metazoa > Chordata > Amphibia > Caudata > Salamandridae > Triturus > Triturus cristatus. The sequence continues at coordinate 1,151,718,929 of NC_140589.1, forward strand.
TAATGTTGATGTAGGAACTATCAACGCACAAACATTGGGTTTTAAAGTTGATTTAAATTGTCCGAACAAATTTAGTCTAAGTCTATCTTTAACCCCACCTTACCCCCATGTGGCATAGATACTTTTGAAACATTGATGATAAATGATTTAAAAAATCTGGCTAAAAAGAGAGTATGGCTACATGATAATCTAACTAAACAACAACGTCTGGCGGTGAAATCTTTACAAACTGATTCAAATATTGTTATCCGCCAGTCGGACAAAGGGGGGAACGTTGTTATCCTTAATGTGGAAGATTATATTCAGGAGGGGTTATGTCAATTGAAATGTCATGATTGTGTTATGAACAAGTGTCCAAGTTTGTTGTTGAAGAGTCCAATTTCACTTATCACAATATGTTAAAAGAGTGGCACTCACAAGGAATTTTGGAATGGGACGAATATTCATTTCTGCTTAATCGGAATCCCAAAACTGCAATTCTTTATATATTACCAAAATTACACAAGGACCCTGTTAAACCTCCAGGGAGACCTATTGTTTCCTCGATGGGCTCTCTATTAGAGAAAACCTCTAAATATATTGATTATTTCCTGCGTCCCTATGTGGAGGATTTACCATCATATCTGAAAGACAGTAGGGACTTTTTAAATAAAATCAAAGTTATTGATTGGCAGGAAGGTTTTCTGTTAATTACATTGGATGTCTGTAGCCTTTATACATCGATTAAACATACTGATGGTATTCAGGCATGTCGACAGTATCTCAGTGCCCGCTCCATTTCCTTTCTAAAACATAATGAAATGGTTTTGCAGATGATTCAATTCTGTCTAGAGAATCATTTTTTTATTTTCTATGAAACTTTTTATAGACAGAAGCAAGGCATGGCTATGGGCACCTGCTTTGCTCCCAGTTATGCCAATCTCTTTATGGGCTGCTGGGAGCATCAGGTGTCCAGGGCACAAGAGTTATACCGCAGCCATGTGAAATTGTGGCTGCGGTATATAGATGATCTCTTTATTGTCTGGGATGGATCTGAGTACCAAGCTAATAGGTTCATCTCTACTCTGAATGTCAACAAGGTGAATCTGAAATTTGAGGGCCAAATGAGTGATCGTAGCATCGAATTTCTAGATTTACATATTGAGGTGGTAGGCAACAAATTGGTTTCCAAACTTTATCGGAAAACGACCGCAGGCAACACTCTGCTGCATGTAGATAGTGGGCATCCTAAAACCTTAATCCGTAGTATACCTTTTGGTGAGTTTCTCCGGGCGCGGAGAAACTGCAGTACAGATGCGGATTTTAATCTAGAATGTGCTTGTATGACTGAAAGATTTCTGGAGAGGGGCTACAAGCCCAATGTCATCAAAGAAGCATACCTAAAAGCTATTAAGTACACACATAGTGAGTTACTGGTACCTACAGAAAGAGCTGTTGAGGACAGTGATGAGGTGCTAAGATTTGTAACTACTTTCCATTCTAGTTCTTGGCAGATACGTAAGTGTCTCAACAAACATTGGAAAATTCTGGGGACAGAACCCACATTGAAAGATGTGGTGGGTTCCTTTCCGAGGATTACCTTTAGGAGAGCCGATTCCCTTAAAGATAAACTTTGTAAGAACAAGATCTCATGTACCAAGAGCTCTAACTTAGATATTCGGGGTTTCTTCACCTGTATGTCATGCAAAGCATGTAAGTTCAGCTCTAACATCAAAAGTGTGTATTACCCAATCAACGATATAGAGAGGGGTATAGAGAAGCATCTTACCTGTTTATCGCATCATTGCGTCTATGTTCTGATATGCCCCTGTGCTAAGAAATATGTGGGGAGCACGATGTTTACAGCCAAAAAACGTGTTCTCGAGCATATGAGGGCCATTCAGAACAAAGAAAAATTATCTCCGGTGGCAAGACATTTCGAGGAATTACATAAAAGTAATCGCAATTTATTGCGATTTTTTGTAATTGATAGAGTTGCACCCACTCTGAGAGGAGGTGACAGAATTCGAAAATTACGTAAATTGGAGTCCAGATATATTTTAGATCTGGATACCAAGATTCCCGGGGGCTTAAATTCTGAGGAAGAACTGTCCTGGCATTTGGGAGAATAACATTGCCCCTATATATCTGTGATATTATAGGATGTTTAAACTGTGACATTAGGGAACTTATGACACTGTTGGAGTATTTAACCTGTATAGTCCTTGTTTTTATCTTGTAGATTGTGTGTAAATAGAAAGAAGGATATATAATGAAAATATGATAGAATGAACAATGATTTTCTGACCTGTCTCCTATGAGTATTTCTGTAGAAAAATGTTTTTAATGATTTTTTTTATTCTCACGTTACATAAATATTGTTTTGCATTGAGAGTGCGGCTGCCTTTAGTTTTTCTCTAATGTATTTTTCTTTCCTCCTTTTCCTTCTTTTGTTTCTATTCAGGTGTTGCTTTAACTGGATAAAAGACTTTCCTCTTAAAAATCTTTTTGAAATTTACGTCGAATACGTTAAAGAGAAGATTGAATGAATGCCCACATTGGCGTAAATAATGAATTGGCATCTTTTCAAGTCATTTGACTATTGTATTAAAAATCGAAAATGGTGCAGCATTACGGGCTCGATATGAATTATAAAGCGGAGCGTTGATTTATAGAGCTGATATTATTACCCCACTGGGTAATGTACATACCTATATTTTAGAATACTTATGTCTGCACCAGGTTAGAAATATCGATTGTCAAGAATGCCTGTTGTAGAAATCGTTCGTAGGGAAAGTATGTGGTATCATTTTCTTTCCAATTATCCTGTGAATGTACAAAACTTGATGTGATACAAGTTATCTGTAGGTGAATTGTAAATAACGAATTAGCGTTCTGTCATATTAATTTTGATTATGAAGGAGGATGACTGATTGAAGTTTTGAAACCATTTTAAGATGGCCGACTCCTTTTACATTGGGGAATTAGTCCACTGTTGATGTTCACGCACGTTACGTTGCACGTAACTTTATTCATTTTGTTTATATGTTAGATGTGATGCATTACCACAGTACCCGTGAGCAAGGGGGTTCACGCTGAAACGCGTAGGGTGTTTTCATTTCTTGGCTGTTAAATTAAACAATTCATTCGATTAACTCCCGGAGTTGGCGTTCACTTTGGATGGAGTGCACGTATGCAGATTTGCATGGTGAAACTTTATATATATTACCTACTGGCGGTTGCCAGTAGGTAGTTATAGTTAGGACCTATTTTCCAGAGGAAATACGCAACATTCTATTCCCAATAAGTCTGGCGCCGGTTGACGAATCTTCACAAAATTTTCCAAACTTTTGGCCAGCTCTGCTCCGCTCCTATCCTGAAAGTTTCGTGGTGATTCGTCAAGCGGGGCTGAGAAAAAGGGGGGTCCCAAAACGCTTTTTCCCCATGCAATTTCCCATTGGACCTGTTGATGCAGCTACAGCCCGAACTGCTGAATGGAATTACACCAAATTTGGTAGAAAGGTAGACCTTGGTTCAGAGTTGTGCCTTTTGCTTAAATGGTGTAAATCCGTTCAGTAGTTCCTTAGAAAATCAAAAGTAAAATCACATATATATCTGGGCGAAGCCTAACCACACATCTCATCGTGAGATCTGATTGGCTGTCAGCACTTCATCCAAGAAGTGTTGGCAGCCATCTTGGGACCAATATACATGATAGCACCTCATTAAAAAGCATTGCAGTTAATAGAAGGTTTTAAGACTTTAGTTACATTATAAATCATTTGTTGATGGTACCATACTCATTTTAGGAATTGTGGTATGTTCTAAGGTGATTTTACCATGTGAAAAAGCCTTCTGCTGGGATATCATGAATCATGTTTGAGAGAAAACTATTTTCACATGCTTTTCCCACAGAGGTTTGGAAGGTGATCTATAAGCTAAACTGAGAGCATATTTTCTGTAAATTCACTTTATCTTTCTTAGTCATGTGAGAATGAAGTCTGACATTCTCAGTAAAACATGTACATCCAACAAGGGCAGAGACTGTCAGTTGATTCCTTTGTGGTCTACTGCAGCTTCCTAGAGTGTTCCAAAGAACAACTAGAGCGCTAACACTCCTACTTATGATAAACGTATGGCAGACCTGAAGCCATCTTGATTGGAATAAAGTGGTAACTCTTAAAACATTTAATTTAAAAAGGAACAAAATGAGGGGGTTCATTTTGCCATAGAATGTATGATTAGTGCTGCAGAAAGAAAAATTAGGGCACATTTTGAGAGACTTCTCAAATCCTCTTCTATTTCATTAAAGAATTCTGACATGCAGACTGAAACATGCACTTTCAATACCAGCAGCAGACTTCCCTGGTGAGCAGTAGCTTTACTACAGTGATCTAATGAGCAACTAGAGTGCTAACATTCTGAATGTATGGCAAATGTGTGACACATCTGAATGCCTTCTTCATTGAATCAAAGTAAAAAACTGACAGTATGCCTACTGAGGAGACTGAAGTAAATGAGGAAATTAGGAAACTTCATAACAAGTCTCCCAAGATGGCCACCAGAGACAAAAGAGCCCAAATGTAGCACAAATATCACCGAGATGTAGCCCAAGTATTGCCCAATGACAGAAATCCCAGAGTGTTTTAAAGAACAACTAGAGCGCTAACAGTCTTACTTATGACAAAAGTATGGCACACCTGAAGGCATCTTGATTGGAATAAAGTGGTAACACTTAAAACATTTAAGTTGCAAAGGAACAAAATGAGGGCGTTCATTTTGCCATAGAAATTATGATTAGTGCTGCAGAAAGAAAAATTAGGGCACATTTTGACTTCTCAAATCCTCTTCTATTTCATTAAAAAGTTCTGACATGCAGGCTGAAACATGCACTTTGAATACCAGCAGCAGACTTCCCTGGTGAGCAGTAGCTTCACTACAGTGATCTAATGAGGAACTAGAGTGCTACCATTCAGAATTTATGGCAAATGTGTCACATCTGAATGCCTTCTTGATGGAACCAAAGTAAACAAGCATTGAAAATGCAATAGGTCTCGCCCTCGTTTAAGTTAAAGCAATTCTGTTTGTAATTAGGTGGCTTTTTAGCTTTGCTTTTATTAGTGTTTTTCAAAATTTCATGTACATAACATGCATATATGTATATGTATGCATGCATTTATATTTGGATTTATATAGATATGCGGATTATATATATGTTTATATATGAATGTATATATATATACACATACATATATATAAATGCATATACATATATGTGCATATGTGTGCGTGTAGAGAGAGGTAGAGAGAGGTAGAGGTGTAGAGGTAGAGACATAGAGGTAGAGAGGTAGAGGTAGAGAGGTAGAGAGTAGTAGAGAGAGAGGTAGAGAGAGGTAGAGAGGTAGAGAGTAGAGGATGAGTAATAGAGAGTAGAGAGAGAGTAGTAGAGAGTGGTAGAGAGAGTAGCAGAGAGTGAGTAGGAGAGAGTAGTAGAGTGAGTAGTAGAGAGTGAGTAGTAGAGAGTAGTAGAGAGTGAGAAGTAGAGAGTAGTAGAAAGTAGTAAAGAGTGAGTAGTAGAGTGAGTAGTTAAGATTTGTAGAGAGTGAGTAGTAGAGAGTAGTAGAGAGTGAGTAGTAGAGAGTAGTAGAGAGTGAGTAGTGGAGACTGAGTAGCAGAGAGAGAGTAGTAGAGAATGAGTAGTAGAGTGAGTAGTAGAGAGTAGTAGAGAGAGAGTAGTAGAGAGTGAGTAGTAGAGAGTAGTAGAGAGTGAGTAGTAGAGAGTAGTAGAGAGAGAGTAGTAGAGAGTGAGTAGTAGAGAGTAGTAGAGAGTGAGTAGTAGAGAGTTAGTAGTAGAGAGAGAGTAGTAGAGAGTGAGTAGTAGAGAGTAGTAGAGAGTGAGTAGTAGAGAGTAGTATAGAGTGAGTAGTAGAGAGTGATTCGTAGAGAGTAGTGGAGTAGTATAGAGTGAGTAGTAGAGTGAGTAGTAGAGTGAGTAGTAGAGAGCAAGTAGTAGAGAGTGTGTAGTAGAGAGAGAGTAGTAGAGAGTAGTAGAGAGTGAGTAGTAGAGAGAGTAGTAGAGAGTAGTAGAGTAGTAGAGAGTGAGTAGTAGAGAGTAGTAGAGGGTGAGTAGCAGAGAGAGTAGTAGATAGTAGTAGAGTAGTAGAGAGTGAGTAGTAGAGTGAGTCGTAGAGAGTAGTAGAGAGAGCGTAGTGAAGAGTGAGTAGTGGAGTAGTAGAGAGTGAGTAGTAGAGAGTGAGTAGTAGAGAGAGAGTGGTAGAGTGATTAGTAGAGAGTGAGTAGTAGAGAGAGAGTAGTAGAGAGTAGTAGAGAGTGAGTAGTAGAGTAGTAGAGAGTGAGTGGTAGAGTGAGTAGTAGAGTGAGTAGTAGAGAGCAAGTAGTAGAGAGTGTGTAGTAGAGAGAGAGTAGTAGAGAGTAGTAGAGAGTGAGTAGTAGAGAGTGAGTAGTAGAGAGAGTAGTAGAGAGTAGTAGAGTCATACAGAGTGAGTAGTAGAGAGTAGTAGAGAGTGAGTAGTAGAGTGAGTAGTAGAGAGTAGTAGAGAGCGAGTAGTAGAGAGTGAGTAGTGGAGAGTGAGTAGTAGAGTAGCAGAGAGTGAGTAGTAGAGAGTAAGTAGTAGAGAGAGAGTAGTAGAGAGTAGTAGAGTGAGTAGTAGAGCGAGAGTAATAGAGAGTAGTAGAGAGTGAGTAGTAGAGTAGTAGAGAGTGAGTGGTAGAGAGTAGTAGAGTGAGTAGTAGAGAGTAGTAGAGAGTGAGTAGTAGAGAGAGTAGTAGAGAGTGAGTAGTAGAGAGTAGTAGAGAGTAGTAGAGTAGTAGAGAGTGAGTAGTAGAGAGTGAGTAGTAGAGAGTAGTAGAGTGAGTAGTAGAGAGGGAGTAGTAGAGAGAGAGTAGTAGAGAGTGAGTAGTAGAGAGTGAGTAGTAGAGAGTGAGTGGTAGAGAGTAGTAGAGAGCACTAGAGTGAGTAGTAGAGAGTAGTAGAGAGTGAGTAGTAGAGAGAGAGTAGTAGAGAGTGAGTAGTGGAGAGTGAGTAGTAGAGTAGCAGAGAGTGAGTAGTAGAGAGTAAGTAGTAGAGAGAGAGTAGTAGAGAGTAGTAGAGTGAGTAGTAGAGCGAGAGTAATAGAGAGTAGTAGAGAGTGAGTAGTAGAGTAGTAGAGAGTGAGTGGTAAAGAGTAGTAGAGTGAGTAGTAGTGAGTAGTAGAGAGAGTAGTAGAGAGTGAGTAGTAGAGAGTAGTAGAGAGCAGTAGAGTAGTAGAGAGTGAGTAGTAGAGAGTGAGTAGTAGAGAGTAGTAGAGTGAGTAGTAGAGAGGGAGTAGTAGAGAGAGAGTAGTAGAGAGTGAGTAGTAGAGAGTGAGTAGTAGAGAGTGAGTGGTAGAGAGTAGTAGAGAGCACTAGAGTGAGTAGTAGAGAGTGAGTAGTAGAGAGAGAGTAGTAGAGAGTGAGTAGTAGAAAGTAGTAACGAGTGAGTAGTAGAGAGTGAGTAGTTTTATTTAAAAGGAACACAATGAGGAGGTTCATTTTGCCATAGAAATTATGATTAGTGCGGAAAAAAGAAAATTAGGGCACATTTTGAGTGACTTCTCAAATCCTCTTCTATTTCATTAAAAAATTCTGACATGCAGAGAGAGAGAGAGTAGTAGAGAGTGAGTAGTAGAGAGTAGTAGAGAGAGAGTAGTAGAGAGTGAGTAGTAGAGAGAGTAGTAGAGTAGTAGAGAGTGAGTGGTAGAGGGCAGCAGAGAGTAGTAGATTGAGTAGTAGAGAGTGAGTAGTAGAGAGTGAGTAGTAGAGAGTAGTAGAGTGAGTAGTAGAGAGGGAGTAGTAGAGAGAGAGTAGTAGAGAGTGAGTAGTAGAGAGTGAGTAGTAGAGAGTGAGTGGTAGAGAGTAGTAGAGAGCACTAGAGTAAGTAGTAGAGAGTAGTAGAGAGTGAGTAGTAGAGAGTGAGTAGTAGAGAGTAATAGTAGAGAGTAGTAAAGAGTAGTAGAGAGAGAGTAGTAGAGAGTGAGTAGTAGAAAGTAGTAGCGAGTGAGTAGTAGAGAGTGAGTAGTTTAATTCAAAAGGAACACAATGAGGAGGTTAATTTTGCCATAGAAATTATGATTAGTGCGGGAAAAAAAAAATTAGGGCACATTTTAAGTGACTTCTCAAATGCTCTTCTATTTCATTAAAAAATTCTGACATGCAGAGAGAGAGAGAGTAGTAGAGAGTCAGTAGTAGAGTAGTAGAGAATAGTCAGTCAGTGTCAGTCAGTGTCAGTCAGTCAGTGTCAGTCAGTCAGTGTCAGTCAGTCAGTCAGTGTCAGTCAATCAGTGTCAGTCAGTATCAGTCAATCAGTGTCAGTCAGTCAGTGTCAGTCAATCAGTGTCAGTCAGTGTCAATCAGTGTCAGTCAGTGTCAGACAGTCAGTGTCAGTCAATCAGTGTCAGTCAGTGTCAGTGTCAGTCAATCTGTGTCAGTCAGTGTCAATCAGACAGTGTCAGTCGTCAGTGTCAGTCAGTCAGTGTCAGCTAGAGCAGCTCTGCTGACCTGGTTCTCTGGCAATAAAGCAGCTCTGCTGACCTGGTTCTCTCTCTCTTAAGCAGCTCTGTTGATCTGGTTTCTCTGGCTCTACAGCAGGTCTGCTGACCTGGTTCTCTGGCTCTAGAGCAGCTCTGCTGACCTAGTTCTTATGCTACAGAGCAGCTCTGCTGATCTAGTTCTCTGGCTCTACAACAGCTCTGCTGACCTGGTTCTCTGGCTCTAAAGCAACTCCACTGACCCAGTTCTATGGCTCTGAAGCAGTTCTGCTGACATGGTTCTCTGGCTCTAGAGCAGCTCTGCTGACCTGGTTCTCTCTCTCTAAAGCAGCTCTACTGACCTGGTTTCTCTGGCTCTGCAGCAGCTCTGCAGACCTGGTTCTCTGGCTCTAGAGCAGCTCTGTTGACCTGGTTCTTAGGCTCTAGAGCAGCTCTACTGACCTGGTTCTCTGGCTCTAAAGCAGCTCTGCTGACCTGGTTCTATGGCTCTAAAGCAGCTCTGCTGATTTGGTTCTCTGGCTCTAGAGTAGCTCTGCTGACCTGGTTCTCTGGCTCTAAAGCAGCTCTGCTAACCTGGTTCTCTGGCTCTAAAGCAGCTCTGCTGGCCTGGTTCTCTGGCTCTAAAGCAGCTCTGCTGACCTGGTTCTCTCCCTCTAAAGCAGCTCTGCTGACCTGGTTTCTCTGGCTCTACAGCAGCTCTGCTGACCTGTTTCTCTGGCTCTAGAGCAGCTCTGCTGACCTAGTTCTTAGGCTCTAGAGCAGCTCTTCTGACCTGGTTCTCTGGCTCTACAGCAGCTCTGCTGACCTGGTTTTCTGCACTCACGATGCACGCACCCGACTTCGCGAAAATATATTTAAAAATAATATAAGTTTATTATAAGTACAAATATATTATTTTGATGAATATCTTACATAATCTCTTGCCTTAATATGTATATTAAAGACACATACATATCATTTTGGAATATAATTTTTTTTGCGGGAGTCACGCACCCAGCGCGCCCCATCACGTATATGATGTAACACGGGACCCGCAACTGCGCAAACATCTCGTACCGTAATGCGCATGTGTCGCAAATGCGCGGGAGCTGGAGTCCCAGACTGGTCGCATACCAATCGCGCATATCACGTGATATTAAATGTATATGATGTAACTAAAAAACACGCAGCCGTCGCACACCATACGCAGATCCTTCATGACTTTTCTAAAATGGCGGCTAGAATGCGCACACCCACCGTGATGTGTACACTTTGAGTGCGCGTCTCCGAAAAAAATTTGATTTTTTAAAAAAAAATATAATATAAATATATTAAAATAAAAATGAAAACAAGAAAATTAATCAATATTTCAGTTTTAATTAAAAAAATTTTTTTTTACAATTTTCAGAAAAATATATAATGTTATTTAATGAATAAACTATTTATAAATAAACAGTTAAAAAACTGTAGAAAATCAGTACAAAAAAATAGATATAACTACTATCACACTTAAAAGTTAGCATTTAAAAAACCTTTGAAATTCACTGAAAAAAACATAGGTTTCAGAGACGTTATTGTTAGAAATTAGCATTTAAAAAACCTTAGAAATTCACAGGAAAAAAAAACATAGGTTTCAGGGGTGTTATAGTTAGCTGCCCATTTCACTCATACAAAACCATAGAAATTCCTCTGTTATAGTTAGTTCTGCTAACTATAACTCACGCGCCCGCAATGCACTGCTGATGATGTCATATATTGCATCATTCATGACATGGTCAGTGACATCACTGATGACATCACTGATGACATCTCAAATGACATCACTGATGACATCATCCACTTGACAATCTGATACACCTCATCATACACTAGTATAACCTTTCATCACTCACTGTAAAATACAGAGTACCATATTTGAAACCATTGACACACCAATACCAGTTACTACATACCACTCACTGATTCCTAAGTCAACATACACAACTACCCATTCAACAACAGAATCATCTATACATGCAGTCATTAATTAATAGAACACTATCAAATGCACTTATACACATATATAGACATTGACACATCAGCAGTCATCTTAGTCGGCTATGCAGTCATCCTACAAACTCATGAAAAAAATGTATCGCACTTACATTTATTCACTTACACAATTATCCAACAACACCTCATTTATTCAAACACATAGTAACTCATCGTTAATATGTTAAAAAAGCACCAATACAATTATACACTTATTCATATAGTTACTCTCACAATCACTGACTCTTACACGTACTTATTTATATACACCAACTCTCACATACAATGCCTTTTATTTTTTTACTTTGTTGAAGATGTACAACTAAAACATATATTCGCTCACCAACACACAAATAAATACACTCAGTCACCCAAACAACTGTTTCCACATGCCCTCTTAAACCCATACACCTAGTCAATCAACCATTCACACATCTATGCATAGAGTTACACACACCCCATCCAACCACACACAAACTCAGTGTCCCATACAAATGCTCACCCAACTAATCAATAACTAATATACACACTCATGTAGTTAGTGACCAACTGATGCAGCATGTTATACAACAACAGAGACAGTGCTGCACACATTCACATAGTTTAGTTACTAATCCATGCATTAAGTGAGACACTTTTAATTACTCACTTAAAAAGACAGTCAGATAGCTACTAAATCCTCCATCTAGACAGTTATATATCCACTCAATCTTCAATACAGATTGGTATATATATAATACATATTTAAATTTCAAACTAAACCACATTCAGTGGATGATGTCATCAGTGATGTCATCAGTGATGTCATTTGAGATGTCATCAGTGATGTTATCAGTGATGTCACTGACCATGTCATGAATGATGCAATATGTGACATCATCAGCAGTGCATTGCGGGCGCGCGAGTTATAGTTAGCAGAACTAACAATAACGGAGGAATTTCTATGGTTTTGTATGAGTGAAATGGGCAGCTAACTATAACACCCCTGAAACCTATGTTTTTTTCTGTGAATTTCTAAGGTTTTTTAAATGCTAATTTCTAACTATAACTTCTCTGAAACCTATGTTTTTTTCAGTGAATATATATATATATATATATATTTCCATTCCTCCGTCACCAACATCCGTTCTAAAAAGACGAAGATAGACCCAGGTATTTAGTGCATGTTCAAAGATTTATTTTCGTATACGCCCTGCACCATCGCCATTACGCGTTTCAGCCTCGCGGAGGCCTTGATCACATGATACGCTAACAGAGAGTTTTTTTCTTCTTTTAAAGTGCCAGTGCGCAAAAACTTGTGTTTGAAACACTCCCACAGTACTTCATGGACATAGAAAGCAGATTGTCCCCGCATATGTAATGTGTTCACTTAAATGTGCAAAAAACAGCGTAATACAGTACAATGATAAATATCAATGTGCAAATTGTCGCTGAACTCAGTAAATATATACAAATATAAATATATAAATACTCATGGATAAAATCATAGCATTGATAAAATACCCTAAAAATGCTAAAACAATCCACAGATAAAACGTTATATCGGTTAAAATTATCTATCCTCATAGAGTTGGCAGCTTAATAGCGAATCCAATCTCTTTCTGGGATACACCGTCAAACATATATAGCTTAGTTGTCATCAATTCAAATTCTAGGCATAAATGCCGACTATAAATATCAACAGCTCCAGGGAACAATGACCTAGGTATTGCGACATTAAGAGATCATTACATGCATAAAAAGTTATATATCCACTCAATCTTCAATACAGATTGGTATATATATAATACATATTTAAATTTCAAACTAAACCACATTCAGTGGATGATGTCATCAGTGATGTCATCAGTGATGTCGTTTGAGATGTCATCAGTGATGTCATCAGTGATGTCACTGACCATGTCATGAATGATGCAATATGTGACATCATCAGCAGTGCATTGCGGGTGCGTGAGTTATAGTTAGCAGAACTAACAATAACGGAGGAATTTCTATGGTTTTGTATGAGTGAAATGGGCAGCTAACTATAACACCCCTGAAACCTATGTTTTTTTCTGTGAATTTCTAAGGTTTTTTAAATGCTAATTTCTAACTATAACGTCTCTGAAACCTATGTTTTTTTCAGTGAATATATATATATATATATATATATATATATATATATTTATATATATATATTAAAGCTCACAAGGTTGCCCCTCAGTTAAGCAGCACTCGAGACACCAGCTTGCTATATCCAGCCTTTAATCGGTATGGACGCAGTATCGTTTGCCAATTCATTAAAACAGCTGCCTCATCTTTAAAAGCCTGATGCGTTTCAAAGTTTATACTTCTTCCTCAGAGGCTGACGAACACAGGTAAGTGCATTGCGGTCTCATTTCCACCATTTATGATGCAATATGGCACGCCCCTGGATGGGCAGATCTGATGATTTAGGTGGTGTCTTGAGGGCTGCTTAACTGAGGGACAACCTTGTGAGCTTTAATATATATATATATATATATATATATATATATATATATATATATATATATATATGTATATATAAATATATATATATATATATATATATATATATATATATATATATATATATATTTATATTACCTACTGGCGGTCGCCAGTAGGTAGTTATAGTTGGGACCCTGTTTCCATAGGAAATCCGCAACATTCTATTTGGAATAACTTTGGCGCCGGTCGACGAATCCTCGCACAATTTTCAAAATAGGTGGGGCGCTACGCTCCGCTCCTACCCTGAAAGTCTCGGGGGGATTCGTCAAGCGGGGGCTGAGAAAAAAGGGGGTCCCAAAACACGTTTTCCCCATGCATTTTTCCATAGGACCTTTAGACACAGCTACAGCCCGAACGGCCGAACAGAGTTACTTGAAATTTGGCAGAGAGGTAGTCCTCAGGTCAAGGAAGTGCCTTTTGTAGGTCTGGTGTAAATCTGTTCAGTAGATCCTGAGAAAATAGCATTTAAATCAATATATATATCTGAGCCAGCTTACGGTGCGCTTACGGTGCGCTTACCGTAAGCTTACCGTACGTGTACGGTGACGTGCGCGAGCGCGATTCTGATTGGCTGTTAGATCTTAGTAAACATTCGAATCGGTCGAAACCAGGAAGTGTCGTCCGCCATTTTCTCTCTCGCACTCTGAGGGGGGGGGAGGAAAAACAAAGCTGGATAACACTAAAAGGGGCAGTCTAGACAGCTCCTAACCACATAGCCATGGTTAGGGTGTCCCATAAGAACCCCCAAGGCCAAAAAAATATATATATATTTTTTTTTAAAAACGCCGATTACGCTTACCGTACGCGTACGGTAAAAAATAAATAAAATAAAAAAAACAATATCCACACTTGCCCCACCCCGTGTGCAAAAGGTTGCCCGATGGGCACCTTTTGCGCATGGCATATATAATTAGTAATAAAACAAATAATAGATAACCTTTCATAACGAAGCGCATAATATGTCCGTGTGCGAACGGTGCGCGAAGCGCATCGTGCGTACATGGCCCATCCAGCGTAACGTGGGCACGCGGTGCGCGTAGCGCACCGCGTGCCCACCGTGCGCGCACGGCACTAACTGCGTAAAGTGGGCGCGCGGTGCGCGAAGCGCACCGTGCGCGCACGGAACGAACTGCGTGAAGTGGGCGCGCACGCCACGAACGGCGTAATGTAACTTTGCATTTAAAAAACCGTACAAATTCACTGAAAAAACCATAGGTTTCACACACGTTATAGTTAGGAATTAGCATTTAAAAAACCTTGCAAATTCAATGAAAAAACCATAGGTTTCACACATGTTACAGTTAGCTGGACATTTCACTCCTAAAAAACCATTGAAATTCCCCCGTTATAGTTATTGCAGGCAACTATAACTCACGCGACCGCAATCCTCTGCTGATGACATATGTGTCTTTATGAAAAAAAAATATTTGTAATATATGTATAGCTAAAATTTAATGGAAGAAGACATGGGCAAATAAGTGTCTAAATACAGTATTAGCATCAGCAGAGGATTGCGGTCGCGTGAGTTATAGTTGCCTGCACTAACTATAACGGGGGAATTTCAATGGTTTTTTACGAGTGAAATGTCCAGCTAACTGTAACATGTGTGAAACCTATGGTTTTTTCATTGAATTTATATATATATATATATATATATATATATATACACACACCCTGTCGAAGGCTACGGCTGAAACGTGTAGGCTAGTTCACCTTGCTGCTACATATTGCAAAATAAATAAATAATCAACAAAATACCTGTTTTGGATGTGCTGTGTCCATCGTTGTGCATGCGAAGTGTATGCGTGGCTTGGGACTCCGACTCCGACCGCCTTTTGAAAGGACAGAAATGCATATATATATATACATGTATATATACACTGACGCTCAGAAGATTTAATTTGTGCAGCCAATCGCACGGTGAAAGAGGCACACAATATGAAAAGTGTTTGGCAATACAATAGTAATATTTGTAGGAAAATATATCTATATATGTGTGTCAGTATATATATATTTTTTTTCACTAAAAAAAGTTAAAGTAATGTTATAGTTAGAAGAAATTTTCATTGGCAACGTAAAGATTTACAGGCACATGCATCAACCTAAAAACCGGTCGCGAACGGGCAGATTCTCAGAATCTGCCCCTTTGCGACCGGTATTTTTGCATTTGGGATGCATCATCCCAAATGCAAAAATCGCTATTTAAGGAATCTCAAAATAGCGATTCCTTAAATAGCGATTGCATTTAAGGAATCCCAAATTGAGATTCCTTAAATGCAATGCATTAAAGTTTAAAAAATAGCGATTTCGCTATTAGCGGGAGCAAATTACCATGAAGCTGGACTTCATGGTAATTTGCTAAAACTTAGAAAAATGCACTTTTTTGCATTTTTCTAAGTTTAATGTTGCGCACACACATGCCCTTAGAGCATGTGTGTATGCAACATTTGTGCAGAGTTCAAATACATGGGTGCAATAGGGTGTCATTTTGACACCCTTGCACCCTTGAAATTGCGGGAGCAATTTGCGAGTACCTACTGGTACTCGCAAATTGCTCCCGCAATCTTCAATTCATTCCTATGGGCCTGGAGGCCCATAGGCATGAATGGGATGCCATTCATTAATTGCGACTCGCAATTTGCGAGTCGCAATTAAGGAATTTGTGGGAATCGCTATTTCTTTAGCGATTCCTACATGCATAGGGTTTTGCAATTCCTTAATTGCGATTCCTTAATAATCGCTATTAAGGAATCGCAAAACCCTATGTTGATGCATGTGCCAGTATGACCTTTAAACCCCCAAATCACTGAAATTCCCCAGTTATAGTCAAATAACTGTAACTCATGCCCTAAAGTAACAATAACTCAGGCCCCCACCATGCACAGTGTTGTCATCAATGGAGTAATTTTATAATTTGCAGTCATATTATCAATGATGTAATAGAACATGACATGGGTGATGTAATTTGGGGGTAATTAGTAGTGGTGGATGGTGAATTTTGAAAGTGGTGAGGCGTGAATCACTTCTCACATTTCTAACACAAATGTGTTCAGTGATACTCATTTTAATGACCTCATAACATAAATTAGTGCAGCAAGCCATGCAGTGGGGAGAGTGCAGTGAGTGGCTTTCACAACTGATATTTTTTTAATGGAAAACACATGGACATGCAGGGCATTGTATGGCACTTTGGAAACTGACTGACCAAATAGCTGTTGTACATGAAACTTGAAATGACATCCTTAGACTATTCCAGTACAACATATTTTATTCCCAGAAATGCTTGTGGTGTCTTTTCACACCCTCAAAAAAAATGAAAACAATGGATGGAAACTGCACAATTTCTCTAATACAAAAGATAAAACACTAGTTTAGTTGCTCATTTTCTGACCGCAGTGATGCAAGCTTTACTCAATACACAGGTACAGCATGTGCAGCAATAAATCCAGTATCTTTCACATACACAGTGTTTAGGCAAAAGCAGTAACAGTTCAAGCTTCCTTTATACACAGAACAAAGTTCACACAAGCAGCAGCAGTGCAAGCTTCCCTGACAAGCTATAGCAAGCTCCTCTCACTAATACAGAATGTTTCACAAAGGCAAAAGCAGAGTGCGCTTAACTAGTCTTGCAAAGAGAATGGTAGTGTTCAAGCAGTAGTGCAAAAGTTCGCTAATAAGCACAGAACAAATGGAGTAAGCGAAGCATAGGTGTATGCTTTCATCATAACAAGCTGCGATCGAACCAGCTCCTCAAACATACACACAGCTGGGTTGACACAGAAGTGGTGTAAGCTTCTGTCTCACACAAAGAACAGACACTGCTGGAGAAGCAGTACAGCAAGTTAGCTTAACCCACAATGAGCAAATGCAACATAGGCAGAGTAGAATAGCTGATGCAGTTTATAGAGCAAATCAAAAAATAATAGTAAGATGTGCAAAGTTTATAAATACAGCAAACTATATTTCTGTAAAATGTAATAATAACTGGAAAGTTGCCCCACTTGCCCTCATGCTTGACATCTTCAGATAAGCCCTATTTTTAAGTCAACAGTCACTTGCCCTCTGGCTGTAAATCTTGAGTCCATACCTACAACAATAGAAATAAAAGTATGGGTCTCAGAACATAACTTGTTAAACTAGCTAAAAAGGCAAGACGGGCTGAAAAGGTCACTGATGAGAGAACAATGTCTCATTTTCAGACCTAAAATAATGACAGCAGCACTGTGTAAGACAGATGAGTCTCTTTTATATTGTGCTTGCTTTCCACTACATGTTTCTCTGGGGGAAGTAAAGACAACATTATCCTCAACTCATTTCCACTAGTCCACCCCTTCTCCATCCTTCTCGTTTTAAATAGTTGTGTGTGAAAACAGTGAAGCTGATGTCATTAGATATTGGACCATGAGCAAAATTGCACTTTACAAGTTATTCTTTGCCTTCTGTAATTATTCATGAAAGATAAAAAAGCCCTCGTGCACATTTAAATTCAAAACAGGGAGGCCTCATTGTGGTTACTCTACTTACAAGAAGGAAAATTAAATCTGACTGTGACCCTGGAACATTTTTCTGAAAGTGCCCTTTATTTTTAACAAGCCCTTCACCGATCTCTAACCACAAATCATTTGGTAAAGTTGTCGACTTTCCCCCAATGATGGCACAGACACTTGGGGATATCAGTAAGAACTTCTTTATTTTTCGGAGAGAGAGCGCGTACCGCTTGGTACTCGCACTCCCGATACAAAGCGTGTGCAGCCTCCCATGAGGCTTTGCGGTAACCCGTGATGCACCACAACTAGACTGCGACACCACACATCTTCCCCCTTAACAACAATAAAAGAGGTAACTAACCAGTTCATGTACACTTTACATTTACAATGTGTGACAGAACATATATGCATAACTGGCGTAGGTGGAAGGCGCCTCAACAGAGGAACCCTAAAAGACAACACCGTAACAGCTGCTTAGGGATAGGAGAGCGATAGAGAGAGAGAGAAATATAGATGGAGATAGAGTGTCTCTGTGCATTGTTTGTTAGGTGGAACAGCGAGTAGAGGAAGGAGGGAGTGGTTACATATCACTCTCTGTACCTCTTGGGTAACACCACTGCCCTGCCTGTGCAGATGCGTGTGAGGGGGGCCCTTGGCTCATGTGCTTCTCCTGTGTCGGAACTGGCCTCCCTGGTGCTCCACTCCAGGCCCCTGTCATTTGAGGTGGAAGTCCCTTGCATAATGTCCGGGTTGTGAGTGTCGATGGCTTCTTGAGGTGGTGTGTGCTGTGCGGCATCGGAAATATTCTTCCCTACTGTGGTACCCGCTTCACCCCCTGTCTCCTTCAGCAACTCACTCCTCTGTGTACTTGTGACCAACCCGTCTTTGTCATTGGTAGGCTCCCACCCTGTATATTCGGTGCTGGTAGTGGGAAGGTCCATCCATCCGATGACTGTTACATTTGGCCATTCTACTTTGCGACCACACTTTGCCGTCCCTTAACAACGCAGAGCGGGAATAAAGTTCTTTGACTTGTAGGGGCTTGCTGAACTTGCTGTCTCCTTTTTTTCGAGAGTGCCAAGTTTCACCCTGACCCAATCTCCCGTAGCTAGGGAGACCTCTCGCACTCCATGCCTCTTGTCGTAATTGGCTTTGTACACTTTCTAGGCCTTCTCCAAATTGTCCTGACTACTGCTGGGGACCATTTGCTCTGCAGCTTCAGGTTCATCCAAACGTGGTTGTCACGTGTGAACTGTTCTCTTCCTTGTAGGATCTTGAACCGGCTGTATCCCGCTAGGGTGGGCGTGAAGCGGTATGCCCATACCGATGCTTCCAAAGGGCTAGTTACTGGGCTTTGGGGAGTGGAGGCAGCGTGTGTGGCACACAGAGCGCAGGCATGCGGGACACGTGGCATGCATTCAGCCAGGGTCGGCAACGTGAAATGGCAAGCGTGGGCACCTGTAGGCAATTTATGGCAGATCTGTGCTGTGGTGGAAACGGCAGGAGGTTGGATGCACAGGAGGTCACTGCTCGTAGGAGTTCCACTCCCACTTCACGGGGGGGCGTCGACATGTAGCGAATCCTCTTTGGGACCGTGGGAGTAAGCGCACTCTGGATGTGCCTGGTAGCAGTCCTTTAAATGCAGGGCAACTGGGGCTGGTGTATACCCTCAGAAGGGGACCAGTGGGCCATCCTTGCAGCCGGCCGCAGCGCCGCCGCACTCCCTCTCTGACTGACCTGGTGGCGTGTGACGCACTGCGGCGCTCCGCTCAATGTTGCTAGCGGACACCCTGTAGTTGCAGACGGGGTACTTCCACCTTGTTGCCAGCTCGAAAAGTTGCCTCATTTCCCCCAATGATGGCACAGACACTTGGGGATATCAGTAAGAGCTTCTTTATTTTCCGGAGAGGAAGCACGTACCGCTTCGTACTTGCACTCCTGGTACAATGCGCGTGCAGCCTCCCATGAGGCTTTGCGGTAACCTATGATGCGCCACAATTAGACTGTGACACCACACACTCACCAGCATTTCATCAAAGTTTTAACTCAGATCCAATGCCCTTTCAAGGCCATTATTTGGGACACAGAGTGCCCTCTAGATGACAGGCCAGGCTATCTCAGTTGGACAGAATAAGAAATGAGGCCAGCGGCTTTGGTCGACGACAGTGACAGGGAATTGAGCTTCTGAAAGTTCCAGATTTTGGAGTAGGTGGCTGCAACAACTCGTGCAGGTTCGGTAACTCGATTGTTTCCCACAGCGTAACAGGGTGGAGTCCGTTATGCTTATGGACCCCCCTCCCTATGACGACATTGGAAAGGGTGGGGTGGGGAGGCAATAAGGATTGGCATGCAGCAACGCTCCGGCTGATGTTCATGCCGCCCGGGGCTGCTGCAAAAGGTGACGCTACTGCACCTCATCTAGGGGAGGAAACTAAAGGCCCCATGTAATGGAAGGCCAGGGCTGTAATGACTGGCGCCCTTGGACCTCACGATGGCTGACGCATGCTCAATAGTGTCTGCCTGACTGCCTGACCCTAACTTTATAATGCCAGTAATGTGAGCACTCAGCAGCAGTCACTGGCAATATGATATCGGAGTTGGGTGTGTGCAGGGAAAGTTTTCCTATTAATGTAGCATCCACACTAATAATTAAATAATCACAATACACAGTGTGTAATGTGATTATAATTTTAGCAGTGTGGATGCCGGATGGCACATAAGCAGGAAAATTACGGGCGGCGCAGCCCCTCAGCCCAAATGGAGCAGCCGCCCCTGGTAAGTAGCAGTGCATTGCGAGTGCTCAAGTCAAAGTTCATAATTATTTTGGACACAAGTTATAGTTACTTCAGATAACTATAGCTGGTGAATTTCAGTGTTTTTTTGTTTTTTTTTAGTTTAAAACTTTAGGTTGTCACTGAACTATTCACCTAACTATAACATTACTTTAACCTTTGCTTCTTTCAGTGAATTTTTAAGGTTGTTTTCTTAATGTAGAGTAAAATATTGTTACCACACCTAACTATAATGTCACTTTAACCTTTGTTTTTAGCAGAGAATTTCTAGAGTTTTTTTTACGTAAGTTAATATTTTATTACCATATATAATGTCAACACCATGCCACGCACTGCCTTCAGTTGTGCGCGGCATGAGGTAGTTTGCAAGTCCTTGCCTCTCGCTGGCAGCTGACCCCTTGCCACACACCGCATTTGCCCATGCGCGGTGTGGGGTTGGCCGCGTGTGCCCTCGCAATGGGCAGTAGGATGGGTCTAGATGAGTTCCGGGCCTAGGTGTCATTTTAGGTACACCAGACCAATTGATTTTGTCAATGGATCAGAACACCAAAATATCGAAATGTTTCACTAATTCACACAATGCAATGTTTAATAAAAGTAATTTCCATAGAAAATGTATTACAAGAGCGCCAAGACACCTACGGGTATATGTGCGCTCTTATAAATTTTTATAACATAACATAACATAACAGAAAATGTATTACAAGACCTGGGGACCCCATCCCTTGGGGCTGTATTATTTTTAAAAGGGAAGGGGCACACAGCCCCCCTCCAAAAGCCTTTATGGAACCAGGGAACCATCCTCCAAGTCCTTTTTTTAAGGGGAGGGAGCAAGCAGTTCTCTCCCTGAGTCTTTAAGGCCCATGGGCCCATCCCCTGCAGCCTGATGTTAGATCCTCAGTGCCTATACAGGCCAACCACAACAAACAAAGTTGGGGTCCACATCCTGGGAGCAGTGGGTGCAGGCATTGCTTCTACCCGGTGGGAGCAGCTGTTTTTCCATGCTCCCGCCAGGCAGGAACAATCTTAGTTTCCCTGCCCACAACAGCATGGGCAGGGAAACAAATGTCTGCTTCCACCCAGAAGGACTCATTTTGTAGCGCCTGTTGGGTGGGAGCAGACAAGTTTCTCCTGCCCATGATCTTGCAGGCAGGGAAACTGTGTCCTCAATGCCTCCATCGACTCAGACACATTCCCAGACACCTGCAAACATTCCACCGTCATGCTCGTGCTCAAAAAACATCCACTGACCCAGTCACACTTTCTAACTACAGTCCCATCTCACCCCTACCATACCCAGCAAATGTCTTAGAGAAACTAATCAAACTATGCCTCACTAACCACCTTAGCAACCACCAGCCTCTCGACTCCATACAATTCGGATTCCAGCCCAACCACTGTACAGCAACAGCACTCATTGCCATCATGGATGACATCTGCTTGAAACTTGACAGAGGAGACACACCAGCTCTCATTCCCCTTTACCTCTCTGCAGCATTTGACGCAATCTCACATCACATCCTAATACTCTCGGACAAGACCCCCAACACAAGAAACAAGTTCACCACCTGCATGACCGATGTCACTAACTGGATAAAAGCTACCTGTCTCAAGCACAACACTGACAAGTCAGAAATAGTGAATTCCAGCAAAAACACCTCACCAGGGGACAACTGGTGGCCAGCCGAACTCAGAGTAACACCCACACCGAACACCCATGCCAGGAACCTTAGAATAATCATCAACAGGAAACTGGACATAACTGTACAAGTCAGAACCATCACTGCATCCTGCTTCACACCCTGAAGATGCAGAGGAAGATCTTTAAATGGCTCCTAAGCAACGCTAGGAAAACTGTCACTCATGCTCTAGTCTCCCCAGCAAGTTGGTCTATGGTAACATCCTCATGGCCGGATCACTAAGCAACTCACTATAAGACTACAAACCATCCAAAACTTGCCAGACCGATTCATCCTCAACCTCCCACACAGAACCCACATCACATGACTCCTCAGGGAGCTCCACTAGCTCCTGATATACTAAGAATCGTAAAACTGGGAATGCGTCAAAATGCTCCACCATCATAACAGAGGAGTATCGAGGAGAAATATCTTTATTTTTCCTCATTATTTACTATTTATACATATGCTGCATTTTGGAGGACATGTAGAAACAAGAAAAGGCCCTTGAGGATTTTTTTTTGCAGAAAGTTGTCCCTTCCTACAAAAATAAATCCTGCCTGTACGAGGCACCCATGGCGCACAGGCGCCTTTGTTGGAACTAGGCAGATTATCAGTGCACCAATGCAGGGAGAGAGCAGGAATGCGTCAAATCTTGTTAGAGAAGATGTAAAAGCATTCAGAAGATGTTTGAACATTGAGAGGTGTTTTCCAGTTTTTCTTTGTGCTGTAAGTCTGTGGCAAACACCTGCCCTTAATTTCTCAAAGAAGTCCATTACTTGAATGTGAAACCCTTACCCATGATCACATTGTTACTAAATTACAATGAGAAAACTCTCTGCCCTGAATTTGTGTCATGGTTGACTTCTGCGTGGGAGGGCAACGTGTAAGCTTCTACAGGGCAGTCAAGCAGTTTCATCAAACTAACAGCACTGCAAAGAGCCATATGAGTCTATAAGAGTCCTTTGACACTTCACTGTTCCCTGAGCAGAAGAGTAAGATCAAGTGCAAGCAGTGAGAGGAGATGTAAGTAGAAGTCAGAGAAAGTGTGAGTAATAGTAGGAATAAGTAAAAGAATAGCAGTAAATAGGACAAAGTAAGACTAATTAGATGTAGAAGTAAGAATAAGTGTGAATTGGAGTAAGAGTAGTTGTTAGTGGAGTACACATAGTTGGAAGTGCAGGAATAAGAATGGAGATAAGTTGGAGTATGTTTAGGAATAAGAGAAGGGACAAATATAGGAGTCCGTAGAATTAAGCCTAGGTGCAAGATTATGTTTGAGTAGCAGGCCAAGAGTGGGATTTAGAGTTGGGACTTCTGCTTTTCCTCGGTTGTGAGGAATCTCTGCTCGCGGGAGTTTTTATTCTATCACAGACAGAGGTACCTCTCTTCAAACATGCTACCCTGATCTGTGAGAGCCGTTGGTAATCAGAATATTGTCACTTTGACGGTTATACATCTATGGTTTTTTTTGTATGAGGAAAGGAGGAACATTACCCTTTCTTCCAAATGAAGTTTCTGCCATGAGCGGTTTAACTTCACCACTACGTATATAGAGACATAGAGTCTGTCCAGATCTTCATTACAGACCCACCAAAGCCAGTTTGGACTTGTTGCCTAGACAATAACAACTTGATTTAATACTAGATAATACCTGTATCTGAGGTGGCCTTTTCCTGAAGAAGGCATGTCATATGCCAAAACGCACGTATAAACCACCTAGGAACAGCAGTTACTTCCCAACAAAGAGACACTGTACAGGAGATTATCTATACTTGTATTTGTAATAAGTCTGAGAACTTCAGACTCTGTTTCTATAAATATTACATTATATCATATATGTAGTTCGTTTGTGAATTCTTGAATGTCTATACTGTTCTATAAATCTGTACACAAGGTGTTACAGTTAGTATGATTGAATAGATAGATGAATGTGGTATATATGTGATTGTATCAAGTTTTAATTATGAAAACAAAAAATATCTATTCAGGTATCAATAAAACGTTTTTTGTATTTTTCTATCAATCTTTGAGTTTGTCCCTCCTAATATTTATGTAAGTATTTTATGAAGTTGCCCTAGGCTCCTTACAGTATGTAGTATGAGTTGGGACAACATGCACATTCTTACTTTCTTGCAGAATGCAGCATGCACAGTGACAACAGTGTGCTTCCCTACATACTGGATATAACCCTTTTTTTTATTTTGCAGCATCCACCTAAGGGCAGAGGAATATATCATTAGTCTTTAATCAGCTATGGCAAAAAATAGTTGAAGTTGCTAAGATCTAGAACACTGCGGTGGCGTGAGGAAGTCAAACATATTGTAGGAATTAATCTGTTGATCAAAATACTTCAAGATACAGCTGGGGGGGTACAATAAACATTGAAACTGTACTGTATAGACCATACACATTACATTACATTCTATTCTTTGGAGAAAAGTTTTTTTCACTCATTTTAAAAAGAAGGACATACACATAAAACATGCCAATAATTAATATTATATATGCACTACTGGAAAGTAGTGTGTCCCCTTTTTTGTTTCTATTTTTGAGAAATGTCACCAATATCCAACAGGCCAAACAGTATTCTTACTTATTTGATCTGTAACGCCCAAGCAATTGAGAGCTTTAGATCTGGGTCAACTTGATTACTAGTGTGGGCTGGAGCAACAATGGAACCAAGAGTTGCAATATCTTTGTCTTTTGATAGCGACTTGCAATGTCTTCATAGTGTTTATTTAGGACTGGAATATACCAAACATTGTTCGCAGATCTTGCACATATTTAAGTCTTCTAAGGCTAAGACTAAGGCTGTATTCCGTGGCGATGGAGGGTTGAACGAATCCAGTTGTTTTTCCATATAGTATTTTAGGGATCCAGGTTCAGCTACATTTAATCTGAAATAATAGTGTACTAGAGAAACCTTCTGGGCATGTTTTTGATTCTGAAAGTTAAACTACAGAAATACGTAATGCTGAGAGGATGTCATGGGAGGGCGAAACCATTTTTTATAAATGCTGCATTGTGTTACATTCAGTCAATCGCCTAGATTTTATGGAAAACCTTCAGATCCATACAAAAGGACTGAGATAAATTTTGCTCATATCATATCTAAAAGAGGTTGCTTTGATGGACCATACAGATTTCTAGCTAATGTTTTAAAAGCATACAAAATGGGAAGTATTTAAGAGTCTATGCTTTTTTCATATTCTCCATTAACTTTCCATGTAAATTTCTGTTTTGATGAGTGATTTTATTTTGATCTGGGTGTTCTTAACATCCAGTCTGTTACCGGCGCAAACATTCTGTAGGCAATTTAGGGAGTATTGAAGTCTATCTGTGTTTGGTCATAGGAGCCCAGTGTCATCAGCGTATTGCAAGACTTGTAGAGACGTGTTATTTAATTTTGGTGGACTTGCATATGTCATCTCTAGTGCTGATTTCCAATAGACCAGGAGCAGGATGAAGCGCAGTGGTGACAGGATGCGTCCAGTTTAAGGCCTTTATTAGAACCTTGTCAGTGAGTGCTGATTTATTCACCAATTTTATTTTAATCCTAATATTAGTATACAAAGAGTGAATAGACATAAGTAGAGGAATTGGAATACCCATTTGTTTAAGCTTTGACCATAACAAGGATGCGTTTATTTCAGGTTTTCCATTTGTGTTGTGCATTAATCCTGTATAAAATTAGGTTATGTATTGCATCCATGCTGTTAATATTACTTATAGTGTGAAGGTGATAATCTTCAACAGCACTGACAAAGTTCCAAAATTGTTTTTGAGGACCAGGATGAACTTACCTCATGAAGGGCCGGCCCGCCAGTTGTGAGTCCCCGCCTTGAAAAATGGCTAGAGAGGTTGAACTACTTTGAGTGTCATGCAAATGTGACAGTGTCAGGGAGCAGACTCCTTTACCTGGCACTGCCCTGAATAAAACATGGGAATCCAAACAAGGGTTCAAGTAAAACACTTAAAATAGTAAAGATTTACAAAATAACAGCTGGGGGTCGTGTAACTAGTTACGCGACCCCCAGCGGTTATTTTGTAATTTTGTTACAATTTTAAGTGTTTTACTTTAACCCTTGTTTGGATTCCAGTGTTTAGTTTGCCCCAGGTTCAGGTCTTAGGGCTGCCCCTGTTGTTCATAACTGAAAGAAACATGAGCGCCTAGATAACCGAATTACAATGCTAGGTTCTCATGAAATTGTCAGCTACTAGGTCCCCTCTTCTGTGTTCACAACACCTACGGGGAAGAAATAGTGCAATCCGTCTATATTTTTTTTTATCAGTCATGAATGCAAAGAGAAAACAGAAAATGTAAAGATCTGCAAAATGCTGTGGGCTGACCAAAAACTAAAAGTAAGAAAAGACAGGCAAGTGTCTAAAGTGGGCTGGCTCAAGCAAGCTAATTGCTTAAAAAAGGGGCTCACAGAAAGCTGTAAAGCTAGACACAAAAAGACAACTGATTCTCGTTTATTTTTGCTACTTATGGAATAAAGTGATTTTCGCCTGAAATACAGGGAACCAAATTTCACTTTTAAAAAGTAAAGGAAATCTACTTTTTACTTTCATATACAAATAGCAATTATAGTGTAAAATCAGCCTTCTGTGGCCCTGATTGCCAGTGTAGGCGCTATTTAGCAAACCTGATAAATAATGACACTTTGGGGCACGCTATTTTTTAAGTGTGATACATAACATCTATTACGAGTTGAGGGGAATAACATGCAGACTATGGTGTTCAATGTACCAAAATCCACATAGTATGACAGATAACATACATGAATATATCTCTTTACAACGAACGCGCTAAAATGCATTCCATTACAACGCGAACCATTATATTGCAAGTGGCTACAACGACTTGCTGTAGGGGGCACGCTGGACTTTTAGTATAATTTACTATTCCTACTCCAGTTTGTGCAACAGCAAGTAAGGTGTTGGATTGTAAATCCAACACCTGCCCCCTACAGCAAGTCATTGTAACGATTTGCGATGTAGTGGTTGGCGTTGTTACAACGCAGTTGTTGTAACAACCACGTTGTAATGGAATGCATTGTAGCGCATCCGTTGTAAACAATGTCTCCCAACATACATATTACCGCAGTTAAATTTCAGCAGGTTTTACCTGCGAAAATGTAACAAAGCTTGAGGTATTTAACGCGTCTGATAATTATCGTTAAATACTTTCTAACTCGAAATTCTGACCCATGCGTAAATGGCGGTTTACGCATGGGTCGGAATTAACCAGCCCAATTGTAATCAGGCTGTCTCTGTTTTGCTCTAGAGCTAAAAAAACATATTTTGCCTTCTGTATTACACAAGCATCAATATGATCGAAATGCATGAGCTAGTTTTTAATAAATCAGTGCAAAGTTTCAATGAGTTGGCCAAAGAACACATGAGAGTAAAGCTGACCAAATGATTTGTTTGATGTTGGAAAAAATCTTACTCTAATAGGAGTCATTTTGGGTTTGTCAGTGCAAGAGCGCCACCAGCATTTTTGCCCGCCCCATTTAGAGGGAATAAACGGTAATATAAGTGCAATTACCGCATCGTGACAGAGATGCCCGCCAAAAACGGCAGGGATTTCGAAATATGGTGGGCGTTTCTGTGGTGGAGGAGTCGCACAAAGGCTCCCACTCACCTAGTGGGCTGGAGACCACAAAATGAACCATTGTACAACTTGTAAATAAGGAGGCTGTAATGTAAATGAAATGTTAAACTGTACCAGATAAAACGTGTTTATTCTGTTCTTTTTTACTGTCTTAGATGTAAATAAAACACAATCAATCAATGATTAGATTGTGAAATAAATTTACGTCTGAGTTTAGTCATTAATTATTGGATTTTGCGAGTTTATCACAGTGAAGCTCTGCACAAAATGTGGGAGTGACTTCTTTGTGAATACTTCTCACTATTTCATCCTAGGTTCATTTGCCGTCACATAACATCGGCCTGATAAATGGCAGCTGAATTAAGTGCTTCCTTCTGAACTCGCTGCTTTCTGCTGAGCTTCGTTTTTTTGATTAATACATTGACAAAGTTGCACTTTTTGAAATTGGGAAAGCACGCGCTAAAGCTGTTCTTAGCTTCTGCTGCTTGCCTATCACACCATCAATCTCTGGGATGATGTTTTCGATTTACCAATGTAGTTAAGCCTCACAGGGAGAAAAACCTTGATTAATAGGTGGGCAGCAATTTACCATTACAGACTGAATTGGAATAATAGAACCTTAATAATGAAGTAGGGCATACAAGGGGAAACCATAAAACGAATTCAACACAAATGTTGCCTGTTTTATTCATAATAGCAGCTATATTTAGAGATTTATCTGCACAGGAAGTCTCTATTTAACTGTTAGAAAGATGTATGCATTAAGGTAAAATCATGGGGCCAATTCACAATATGTATCCAGGAGTAACCTGGGAATAGTCGCTATCTAATCATTAGTCGCTACACCTTTATAAATGCATTTCTATTTAAATTTGTTGGCAAAGCTTCAAGTTCCACTTCATATTAATATACATTACTTGTTAGAACTTGTTATTAGCCACAACACGTGTACAAGGTGCATGCTTCGTGCATCTCGAATCCCTTATCAGTCCTTTTAGGGCATTCGGGGATGATTTGAGGGGCCTAATTTCTCTTTGGAGATGTAAATATAGGGCACACGTGAGGGCCCAAGTCCTAGGGCATCAATGGACGATTTTGTTTTCTTTTCTTAATGCTTTATTTAAGATTTTCAGAAATAAAGTGTAGAAGAGAGGAAGAAGGAGAAAAGGGAGGCGAGGTCCAAAAACATTACAGGCTTTACACATAAGATAGCTTGACAGTGTTGCAATACATCACTTTGTACATTCAGCAGTAGAGGAAAAGGGGGAACATTCACTGATAGTTATACCGCCAGGCTGAACAGTGCTCTGTTAGAGGGGAAAGGAACCATAGGGTCTCTGCTGGGTTATTGTTCAGTGAGCTGGCTGGTAGGGCGAGAAACTGGTGCATCGCTGGGTG